>NC_054378.1:6659861-6960695 GCF_017654675.1 Xenopus laevis
AGAACCTAAAGTAGAAGCCGCCATGCAGTACTGGACCTCTGCAGGTAATGAAGTCAATGACCCAACAGACACAATCTCTCTCTCTTCAAACAGAGCTGCTCAGGAATGCTTTGTTTTCATTGATCAGCGTGAAATGCGTGTGATTTGGGAACCCTTAGCTTGGAATGTGTTATTACAAGAAGCAGGAGTTATCTGAATACAGGGAATACTATCCCGTAGCTTTAAAACATAAGCAACCTAAGGGTGATGGGAGTTGTATAGAAGCAGCTGAAGACCCAAGCATCGCAGACAATGCAGTTATTGAAAGCTGCGCAAGTGCAACATTGGCCGCATTCTGGGAAAGTTTAATAGCAAAGCAGAAGAGGCAGAGTTTTCTAGAGCAGAGAAAAATCCTCTGTGTGTTTATCCTTATGAGTGTAGGCTGGGGGTGTTGCCGCAGCAGAATTGTCAACAGAAGAGAGAATTAATACCATTACTAGAAGGAGTATACGTTTTTCAGGGGACCAATCCGGGAAAATGTAAAATCGGGAAAATGTGTTAAAGTAACTTTTTCTTCAAGTCCTGAAAGGATATAAGCACAGGAGTCTGTTTTACGTTGAGATACAATATTTACTGTGTTAATATTAAGGGTTAAACATTGCAGTGTTAATGTGCAAGACTCTCTGTCAGTCACATACACAACCTAAAGCAATAAGTGATTGGTGCAGGACTGTATAAGCCAGGGGTCCCCAACCTTTTTTACCTGTGAGCCACATTCAAATGTAAAAAGAGTTGGGGGAGCAACACAAACATGAAACAGTCCCTTAGGGTGCCAAAATAAGGGCTGTGATTGGCTATTTGGTAGCCCCTATGTGGACTGGCAGCCTACAAGAGGCTCTACTTGGCACTACACTTAGTTTTTATACAATTAAAACCTGCTTCCAAACCTGGAATTCAAAAATAAGCCCCTGCTTTGAGGCCACTGGGAGCAACATACAAGGGGTTGGAGAGCAACATGTTCCTCATGAGCTACTGGTTGGTGATCGCTGGTATAAGGCATATGGCTATATAAATAAATGATGATGATGATGATATGGTCGTGGTCAAAACATTCTGTCAATTTGTTTGTCCCTCTTTTTATTTCCAAAATATTGGGAGGTATGTATAAGGGGCAGACTAATTGTAATTGACCATTTACAGGCAGAACCATGGCAAAATATACATCTGGTTAATATTTTAAACCTATTTATTTCACAAATAATAACATTCATAGGGGGAACATCAGGACAAAATTTTGATGTAAATTCCGGATAGCACTCGGAGCAATTAGTTTTCCGAAGTCGCCCTAAGTTTCCTTATGAGGCAACTTCAGACGACTTCGGAAAATTCTAAGTGCTGCGAGTGCCATCGAAGAAGAGGATATTTGTTGCCCGGCGACTTAATCTCCCCGAATCTTAGCATGTGCCCTTACCCTTAAGCTACAAATGTAGCATATCCCAGTCTCTTATTCAAATCAATGCATGGTTGCTTGGGTACTTTGGACCCTACAAACCAGAGCTGCTGAATAAAAAGCTAAATAATTTAAAAACCACAAATAATAACAAATGAAAACCAGTTCCAAATTGTCTCAGAATATCCCTCCCTACATCCTACTAAAAGTTAATTTAAAGGGGGTTGTTCACCTTTGAGATAACTTTTAGTATGATGTAGAGAGGGATGTTCGGCCGCAATCGGTTTTCATTTTTTATTATTTAAAGTTTTAAAGATATTTAGCTTTTATTCACCAGCTCTTCAATTTGCATTTTTAAGCAATCTGGTTGCTAGGGTTCAAATTCCCCTAGCAACCATGCATTGATTTGAATAAGAGACTGGAATATGAATAGGTGAGGAAGGTGAGGAATAAAAAGTAGCAATAACAATACAGGAAAAAATGGCCCTAAAGGCTCTACCCCTTTGCATTCTATATAATGTATTCCGTGTTCTAAGTGAAATAAGCCATAGATATTAGAGCTGATGCTTTTATTGCACCATTGGAAGCATCGTGATTAAGTGGCCTTGGGGAAGGCCCTATAACATGAACTCAAGGTGATCAGATTGTCCCTGCTTCTCTCACGTTGTCTCTTCAGGTGCGGAATTCATTAGGTCCACACTGCAATGGGAGCTGGGTAATCCCGGCCCATCCACCCTTGTGTTTCCAAAGCCTGCCTCGCCCTTGGACTTTGCGCCGGGCTGATAAGAGGCACCCAGAGACAGAAACAAAGCTGGAAAATTATTAACGACTTTGCCATGTTTACTGCTATGAAAGGGTGTGTGTTAGAGCACCGTCTAATGAACGTCACCACTTCCCTACCTTCTCCGAAAGTCTCTTTGACGCATGGGATTGTGGGTATCCGGGGTGCAGTAGGATTAGTATCTACTCCCTGTCCAGTTCTTGTTAATAGCTCCATCTACTGCCTGTATCACACCTGAGCATAAATGTGCCATTGACTTGCCTTGTAGTAACTGTCTATGGAAGAGCCACACGTGTTTCAGAAGATTAGCAAAGGCTGCAGAGAGAACAATCCGTGTGCCATTGAACCAGTGTCGAACTGGGACACCAGGGGCCCACCCAAAAACCTTAGACCAGGGGCCCGCCATAAAACCTTAGACCAGGGGCCCACCAAGAAAATTTTTGACCAGTCGCCCACTCTTACTACTATTATTCTTCCTCTCCTCACTCAACCTCTATTCTCCTAGTCTCTTTAGTTATACATTCTATAACCTATTATTCCATCTATTTAGCCTCTTTGGTCTCATAGAAATAGGGAATGGCCATGAAATAGGTCAACTGTTTAGCAGCACAAGGGCCCACTGGCACCTGGGCCCACTGGGAGTTTTCCTGGTATCCCTGTGGGCCAGTCCAACACTGCATAGAACTAAAACTGGTCAAACACTTACAGATCTACTTGTGTTGCGAGCAAATCTTTCCCTGATGTGCTCACCTTGAGTTGGGTGATATTGGGCTGATCCAATAGCATTAAAATGATGGTAAATGCCGGTTATTGAGTTGAGGACCACACCAATGGGTCAATGTGGTCCTCTGCCTGATGGCATCTTTAAAGGAGAAGGAAAGGTTAAAACTAAGTAAGCCTGATCAGAAAGGTCTATATAAATACACCAGAAAACCCTCAAAGTAATGCTGCTCTGAGTCCTCTGTCAAAAGAAACAGCACATTTCTTTCCTTCTATTGTGTACTCATGGGCTTCTGTATCAGACTTCCTGTTTTCAGCTTAAACCTCCAGGGCTAGGGCTTGAGCATGCTCAGTTTGCTCCTCTCCCTGCTGTAATCTGAGCCCAGAGCTACGAGTGAACAGGGAGAGACTCAGGCAGGAAGTGATGTCACACCAAGCTAATATGGTAACTGCTACCCTAAACAAACAGATTTTCTAGAGCTATTTACTCAGATATGGTAAAGCATTCTGCAGAATAAATATAGTCTTATAGCTTGCACTATTGTGGCTAATCTATTGGCAATAAACGGTAGCTTTCCTTCTCCTTTAAACCAGTTCAATCGATTATTCTACACCAGATATCAGTGGGGCATTCCCAACGGAGTTCCCCATACACAGGCCATCTGACATTCTGCCCATGACCTTAAAGGGGTAGTTCACCTTCACGTTAACTTTCAGTATGTTATAGAATGGCAGTTGGTCTTTTTTCTTTTGTTTAGTTATTTGTCTTCTTCTCCTTTTGACTCTTTTAAGCTTTCAAATGGGTGTCACTGACCCCATCCAAAAAACAAATTCCACAAAAGGCTACACATGTTTTGTTATTGCTACTTTTTATTCTAGTCTCTTATTCAACTAATGCAAGGTTTCTAGGGTAACTTGTACCATTGCAACCAGGTAGCGGAAGTTGCAAACTGAATAAAAAAAAGCTCAATAACTCAAAAAACACAAATAGAAAAAAAGTAAACCATTTTTAAATTGTCTCAGATTATCACTCTCTACATCATACTCAAAGTTAATTTAAAGGTGAACAAGCCCTTTAAAAGGTGAACCCTATTTTAAACAGGTAAACACCAGTGATGGGCGAATTTCTCCCGAAATGCGAATTTTGATGCCGATGTCATTTTTTTTTTTGTAATTTCTAAAATGATCATGGGACATTCCCATTGAAGCAGATAAGTGGTTACGTGGGTTCTAGTTGTAAAATTTAGATTTTTCATTGTTTCTCAACTTCTCTGTGTTTGGGGGGGGGGTGTATAAGTCAATTCTGCTGCAGATCAGATTTAGAGGGGAATAAGATAACCTCTATTCCATGCCAGTCCAGTTATGGTTTGTAATATTATATAAGGCTGAGAGCATAATCCTTTTCAAGGAAGCTGTTATCTAGATCAACTGTCAGCGCTACAGAAACTGTTCTGCACAAGATTGTGAGCAAGTAGGGGAATGTGTAAAGCCGGGTATACAAGGACAGATTAAGTTGGACAACTACTTGAGTACCTTAAGTTGGCCATAGAAGTGTAGATTTACCTTCATATCGGACGGACGATCGTTCGGTGCCATCTCCCGACTGGCCACTAACTATTCCGATCGGCAATACATGCAGAGATATTATCGGTAGCCGACAGAAATTTTGTAACCTGTCCGATCGTCTGAACGACCGATCTCCATGGCACGAAATATGTCTGGACACTCCACACACGGCCCGATAAACTTACAAAACGGAGCGTCTATGGCCAGCTTAAGTGAGTAGTTCTGTGATTGGAATATGGTGAGAATAAAGCAGACAGCTAGATGGTATTGGCATCAACACAGAATTGTTGGCTGAATTGCTCCCCATTTTGATCAGGTCATTTGGCAACTGCCAGTTGGCTAGGTCAGAGCCTGTACAGGGCAGTTTGGCTTATTCTGATTGTATAGCCACATTTTCCAAATATTTTCTTGAGCTTCAATTAGGCTAAACAGACAAATGGCACAGTAAAGGGAATATAAAGTCAAATATTACATCAAAGATAAGTTGCTCAGGGAGCTTTTCTGAGCATATTTCCAATATTTGAGACCTCTTAAAATGTGTTATCACTACATCTACTGCTGGGTGGCCATATTTGATGGTATGTTAAAACAGCAGTGATGTCAATGTAGGCAGGGAGTTGAGGTCAGGGGGCTGTGTGATGGGGTCAAAAGGGTGGAACGATGATGTCAGATGATGGGCAATGACATAGAGGGCAGGGATTGGCCAGATCTGGTGTCCCGGCTGCAGAGTTGTGTCCTAACCTAGACAGGCTCTGTTGTGCAAAGTGCTCATAAGAGCAGGTTTATTTTCATTTGCTATTTATCTTTACATCCCCTGGTAACAAATGTGGCAATGAGAATTCTTAAAGATCAAGGCATAGATCCCAGTTTTACCGATTTAGGTGGGTTCAACCCGATTTGTGGACCCCAAAACAGTACAGGGCTTACCAGAAAGCAGACAGGGGAGTATGCCCACTTGTTAAGTGTTCAGAGACCTTGCCTAAATGATCCTGATTTTTCTAGCTAGCGATGATGGGAGCAAAGGCATGTGCTCAACCTTTAACACTCTAAATTGCTTGTTCTGTGGCACGTGTAACCCTTTCATTACATCATGTTCATGAGCTGTACAAAAGCAGGACTGTTTCTAGCGTGCCATGTTGAGTCTCTACATACAATATCAGAACGATTCCATGTTATTGACCTTTGTGTTAGTAGCTCCGTAACAGTGGAAGATCCTCAGGGCATTGCCATAACCTGTCCCTGCCGTATTGGATTTGTTTACTTGCCTAAATGTTCAATGTTAGTTGTCTTTTCTAACCAAACTAAACAACAAGGTTTTTTTTACACCTTCCAGACTCTTTTTTTTCATGTTTACTGTCTAAAAAAACTTTTTTCAATTTCTTTATATGTTTTTTTCTATATTAGTTCATAGATTTCTCAGCAGCACCCATGGAATGTTAGCAACTATTAGATCGATTAAAACAGCTGAAAATGCAGGGATTACACTTGAGAGAGCCAAAGATAAGAAATGTATCAACTAACGTGTCAGAGTGGAGGCCCCGCATGCAGAGGTGCTCCAGGTAGACATGAGAATTTAAAAAAATTAAACTTCAATATTAGAAAAATGAGAAAGCAGATGGAAAAAAGTATTTATTCATGTTGTACTAAAAAAACTGATTTGAAAAAGGCGTTTGAAAGGTGAACAACCCAATTAGGCTAGGGCCAAACAGGGGCAGAAAACCACTAGCCGAAATTCACTGGCTGATTTCTGATTTCCCTACCTCGGGCAGTAGCCTTCAGGCCCAGATTTGTGGCAAGGCCACAAAGGCCCGGGTCTAGGGCGGCAGAAATTCAGGGGCGACATGCCACACAGAATTTAAGTTTTAAGTTGCGCATATTCAAGATGTGTGCATGTACCTGCACGCACAAGCACACGTGGAGGACAACGTGGACAGGAAGGGCAAGGAATGGAAGAGAGACACTGATGGGGAAGGGGGACGAGGAAAGGAAGGGGAAGAGGACATGGACAGAGACGGGGAGGCATACTGGGGGCAATGAGCGGAGATGGCCTTGGGGCACCCCATTTGTAAATCCAGGCCTGGTAGCCTCCACTCTCTTTTGCATTGAATAGGTGGATTACGGCTCAAAATGCAGAGACTCGTGGTTCCATGGTTGGACTGGGCCAGCGGGACACCAGGAAAAAACCCAGTGGGCCCTGCCGGCCCAGACCGATCCTGAAGATAAATCCAATTTACGTGCACTTGGGGGAGAGGGTAGGACAGGTGGCAGGCAGCCCCTGAAGGGGGGTGTGGTGTGGGCCCCTTGGAGAGTGCAGGGGCCCCTGGGGCAACGACTCTGCTTGTCTCTCCAAACTTTCAGCACTTAGGGCTTTAACGAGGTGAATACTCCCCTAATAGATTTGGCTAGGATATACTGTATCAATAAATATGGGACACCATTTGGTTTTGTTTACTCAACAGCGAAAACATTTGTGAAATTTCAAGTACAGGGATTGGGTATTTGTTGTAACAAATTCCAAGATTGAATGGTGATGATTTCAAGTCCCTTGCCAGTTTTCACTTTGCTTGACTTTGTGGACCTTTTGAATATACTGTATATATATATATATATATATATATATATTTTTTTTTTTTTTTTTTTTTTTTCCAGCATCTCATGGATGTTGGAGGTCACTCGGTGCAGGGGTTAGACTTTACATTAGTATTGAAAGTGCAGGTCCTATGTCAGAAGTTGCTATTGTTGTGCACTGTCTGGCATAGGCCTTTTTGCTGGATCAGCAGTCTGCCAAGCCTACGTTTCCAATTATAAGTATCCCGTATCCACCTGCCAAGCATCCTTCGGACACTGGAAAAACAGGCAGTGCATGGGTATAACATTCATTCAGCAGTCATTCTCAGTGAGTCCTCGGTTTTGTTGAATTAGAAGGGGAACAGCTATTAGAGTTTCTACTCATTTTGTGTGTGACCAACTGCTCCTCCTGCTCCGTAAAGTGCAGAGAAAACCCGGAAGAAGCAAAAAGTGCCGGAAGATCATCGGAACCGCAAAAAGTGCCGGAAGATCATCAGAACCACGGGACATCTCAACTCACTCTTCGGGACAACGGGACAGGCAGGGAAAATCCCACGTAATGCGGAACAGTTGGGAGGTATGGAAGTGGATGGGGTTAGAACCAACTTCTAAGCAACCAACTTACTGGAAAAATAACACAAGAGAAACCTATAGAGTCACCTATAGTGATGAGACAATTTTTTCAACAGACATGGGTTCGTGGCGAAATTCCGCACTTTGACAAAATCCACCGTGAAAAATTTTGCTGCAACATAAAAGTCACCGTGACAAAACTGTTGAAAAGATAAACAATTTTCCATGAGAAAAAAAACACCCATTTACTTTAATGCCTTTGGACAAAAAAAGTCGCAGAGCCAAAAAAGTCGGCACAAGAAAAACACCCAGTGACTTTAAATAATTCAGGCTCGTAAAATGAATTTGGATGCCTATTGATTTTTTTCGGGATAGATTCGCTCTTCACTAGTCATCTAGAGAATTTTCCCAAATCAATTCTTTGCCTGCTAAGCTTCTGAAATAATAATCATCATCATCATTTATTTATATAGCGCTGTCAAGATACGCAGTGCTTTACTGCAGTTATAGCAAACAGGGAATAAATGGTGGATAACAGACAAGGATTACAGAGTACAATGGGGTTTACAAACTAAAAGGTTAGGGTACAATTGAGACATTAGGATTATATGAACACTTTGTCATTTTTGATACAGCAATGATTAATTAAGGTACAACGAATAGGCCTCTTTAAACAGATGGGTCTTTAAGGAGCGCTTGAAAGTTTGGAAGGAAGGAGAAAGTCTGACAGCTTGTGGCAGAGAGTTCCAGAGAAAAGCAGAAGCCCGAGAGAAGTCTTGTAGACGAGAATGGGCAGAAGTGACCAGAGGAGAAGTGAGGCGAAGATCAGAAGCAGAGCGTAGGTTTCGTGAAGGAGTGTATTTGGAGATTAGAGATGAAATATAGGGAGGGGTTTCATTATTAAGGGCCTTGAATGTGAGTGTAAGTAATTTGAATTTGATTCTAGAAGAGATTGGGAGCCAGTGAAGGGACATACAAATGGGAGCAGCTGATGTTGAGCGGCGAGCTAGATGAATGAGTCTAGCGGCCGCGTTTAGAACAGATTGGAGTTGTGAAAGGTGACTTGTTGGAATACCTGTGAGGAGTAAGTTGTAGTAATCAAGGCGGGAGATGATGAGAGACTGAATCAGTGTTTTAGTTGATTCTGAACTGAGATAGGGTCGTATTCGAGCAATGTTGCGCAGTTGAATACGGCAAGATTTTGCAAGTGTTTGAATGTGTGGTGAAAAAGACAGATGAGAGTCTAAGATAACTCCTAGGCAGCGTGCCTGTGTGGTGGAATGAAAGGTGGTGTTGTTTACGGTGAGTGATATCTGAGGGACAGGGGAAGATCTTGGAGGAAATATGATGAGTTCTGTTTTAGAAAGGTTCAGTTTCAGGTGGCGCTGTGACATCCAGGAGGAGACAGCAGAAAGACAGTCTGTGACTTGGGAAAGGACAGAATTAGAAAGATCAGGAGTAGACAAGTAGAGTTGGGTGTCATCAGCATAAAGGTGATACTGAAGTCCAAATGACTGAATGAGTTTTCCTAGTGAAGTTGTATAGAGCGAGAACAGCAGGGGGCCAAGAACAGAGCCTTGAGGAACTCCAACAGAGAGTGGGAAAGTAGTAGAAGTAGAGTTAGAGAAGGAAACTTTAAAGGAACGGTCAGACAGATAAGATGTAAACCATGAAAGAGCAGTGTCCCGAATGCCAGCTGAGTGTAGAATGTCAAGGAGGAGTGTGTGGTCAACTGTGTCAAAGGCTGCAGAGAGATCTAGTAGAATTAGAATGGAATAATGACCTTTAGACTTTGCCAATAGAAGATCATTGGTTACTTTGGTGAGGGCAGTTTCAGTCGAGTGTGATGGGCGGAAGCCAGATTGCAAGGGGTCGAGGAGGGAGTTGTGAGTGAGATGCTGGATCAGGCGTTTATAAACAAGCCTTTCTAATAATAAAAAAAAACACTGCAAATTCTACATTAGGCTATAAAAACATGAAATATATATAAATTTTACACAAGGTAATAATTTAATTTGTAAGTTTATCTTTTCAATAAAGGGGCTCTTTTGATGCTGAGGGGTCAGGACTAATTATAGGGGTTTTCGTTCATCTCTAGAATATTTATTCCACCATCTCCATCATTTTGATTCCTGCATTCACTCCTGGACTAGACTGTTGGTAAATAAACCCCTCTCGTCCGTGTTATAATATTTTGCCTTTAGCTGAAGTCACATCGATTTCTGTCGGATAATGTGTTTTTTTCACAAGGGCCCATGGCTAACAAGAAGGCTTTTCAACTCCCTTTGAAAGAGATGCTGTGCTATTTTATGATTTCTGACAAGTGAATATTATGATGGCAGAACTGAGAGACGTCTCATTGACGGAGTTTGGGCACAAACAAGTCACTGTCCTCTTCTCTCCTCCGTTGGGCGCACTGCATTCTGGGCAATGCCACGGGACTGTGCCAGTCTTCAATAGACGCTGGTAAGGAGACGTCAGGGTAAGAGATGGTCTAGTGGAAGTGGATATAGTCATAGAATATACTGTTCAGACAAGATTCATAGACCAGTCTAGTTAGGATAACAAAATATAGAAGTTTGCATTTCTCTTGTAGACCCATAAATTTAGGAAAGACTTGCGGAGACATCTTTTATCCAAAAGGCATGGCCTATCATTTAGGGTGTGACCATCCAAACTAGGCCATAAAGTTAGCTTTCAACTTTAGTATGATATAGAGACAGGGTCAGACTGGGCTGGCAGGACAATGGGAAAAAACCCGGTGGGCCTTGTCAACCAGACCCAATCCTTACCTGAGTCCCTCCCCCTGCAGCCCTCACTCCACCAATCACAGCAAAAATAAGTATAAGTTGCGTTTGGAGGGGGCTGGCGGTGGATTAGCGGATGGGTGAAGGGAGCCCAAGAAGGGATGCGGTGGCCCCTGGGGTAGCAACCGCGGTAAGCTTCACGCATCCCAGTCTAAACCCTGTATAGAAAATGCTATTATATTTGCAATTGGTCTTCCTTTTTGTTCAGCAGCTGTCCAGTCTGGAGTTTCAGCAGCTATTTGGTTGCTAGGGTCCAAATTACCTTAGCAACCAGAGAGTGGTTTGAATGAGAGACTGATATATGCTAGGAGGGATATGAATAGAAAGATAAGCAATAAAAATAAAAAATAATAATTAAATTGTAGCCTCACGGGTTAATCACGTTTTTGGCTGCTGGGATCAGTGACCACCACTGGAAAATTGGAAAGAGACAGAAAAAGAAAGGAAATAATTCAAAAACTTTGAAAAAAATTAAATATGAAGACCAATTGAAAAGTTGCTTAGAATTGACTATTGTATAACATGTGAAAAGGGAAAGGTTAACAAAAGCTTGACTAAAGAAGAAGCTAGAAATGTTATACATTATGTTTTGTGCTTCTGTACCAGCCCAAGGCAACCACAGCCCTTTAGCAGTAAAGATCTGTGTCTCCAAAGATGCCCCAGTAGCTCCCCATCTTCTTTTCTGCTGATTCACTGCACATGCTCTGTGCTGCTGTCACTTACTGAGCTTAGGGAGCCACTCACAATATACAGTACACATAGAATAGAAATGTCACAATATAAGGCTGATTAGTAATTAATACACATAATTACTACATGGCAGCACAGAAACCAGTGCAATTAGCATCAGAATTGAATAATCAGCAAACCTGTAGCATCAGCTTATATTACAGCCAGGGAAGCTCATTTTCTGCTGGATAATTAGTGACGAGCCCTAAGCTTAGCTTCTCAACAGCCAATCAGAGCCCACTGAGCATGTGAGTGTCACAGACACTTTCCAAGATGGTGACCCCCTGTGACAAGTTTGAAGTCCTGGATCATTGCTGCTATTGACAAGCTCAAACTTTAGCCTCGTGCAATAAGTTCACTATATAAAATATGCCATTTTTAGCCATATTCATTATTTTGTTTAGTCCTCCTTTAAGTTCACTTAAATGAATAACCCTATAAGGTGAGGATACACTGTAAGGTCTTCTCTTTTGGTGTCCAGTCCCTGTGCCAATGGTGTTTACAATCTGAGGTCCCTACTAGTGATAGAAGGGGTGGCTAAATACCAACAGGTTTACCCACAGGACATGCGAGTTTGGGCTGATCTAGATGAGTTGAGGCTTGAGGGGCAGGAAGACCAGTGCACAGTTAAAAGATGGGGGTCATATATTGAGACCATGATGCAAGTGCAAGAACATTAAGGGGCACTTACATTTGGGGCCTGGTACAAAGTGCAGCAATTCCTTTTCTTACATATTATATTCTGCAGCTGGAATAGGTTCAGCAAACAGAATAAGAAAGACACCAGGGCTTGCATTTCTCGTCTCTCGTTGTACAGAACAGACATGTTTATGACAATAAAAGATGATGTGTTTATAAGTTGGGCAGGTATTTAGCTTTAGTGTTTATATAAGGTGTCTCTTACACGTTCAGCTTTACATTCCATACTCTTGCCAGAGAGAGATTTTCTGTTTCAAGACTCGACCACCTTTTGGGTGGAACTGGGTCCCCTGACATCACCTCAAGGCCAGTCCAGCCGACAGCCCTGTACAATTCACTCGCTGCTATTCTCAAATCCGGCCACGTTCCACAGAAACAGAACTTCTCCTGTGCAGATAAAGCCCCGTGTCTGAACTGCTCCATTCATACACCATGGTCTGACATAGACTTCCCTGCGTCTCAGATGATCCATACATACTGATAGTCTTGGCACCCCTACACAAATCCATCTATAGGTGTTCCATATATCTGTCCTGTATCTAATCTAACTCATCAACTGCACTGCCGTCCTATAGCACCCATACACCTCTTTGTTACTGTTCTCTTACCTGTCCTGTAGCTCCCATACAATACATTGTCACTTTTCTCTTAAATGTCCTATAGCACCCATACACTACTTTGTCACTGTTCCCCTACCTGTCCTATAGCACCCATACACTACTTTGTCACTGATCCCCTAAATGTCCTGAAACACCCATACACTACTTTTTCACTGTTCTCCTAAATGTCCTGAAGCACCCATACACTACTCTGTCACTGCTCCCCTATCTGTCCTGTAGCACCCATACACTACTTTTTCACTGTTCTCCTAAATGTCCTATAGCACCCATACACTACTCTGTCACTGCTCCCCTATCTGTCCTGTAGCACCCATACACTACTTTTTCACTTCTCCACTAAAAGTCCTGTAGCACCCATATACTATTTCCTCACTGTTCCCCTACCTGTCATGTAGCACCCATACACTACTTTTTTACTTCTCCACTAAATGTCCTGTAGCACCCATAAACTGTTCTGTCACTGTGTCCCTAAATGTCCTGTAGCACCCATACACTATTATTTCACTTTATGCACACTTAGTGGGACATTCACTAAGATATGTTGTTGTGCCAGCGTCCGCTTCGCCGCACTTCGCCAGGCGTATTTTCGCCAGCAATACACAAATTCACTAAAATCCGAAGTTGCGCTCAGGGGAAGCGTAAGGTTGCGAAGTTGCGCTAGTCTTAATTCGCCAAAGCAAAGTTATGCTAGCGATGGTTAAAAGTTACAATGGAGGAATATGTAGCAGCACAACACAAGCCTGCGAAAACTTCAAAACAGCAAATACATTTTTTATTTTGCCCTACACATGTGCCCACTGTATAGTTAAGGTGCCATGAGTTAGGAAATGTCGGGGGGAAGGAGGGGAGCCCCAAAAAAAATTTCAATCTTTTTCAGCCTATCACCCATAAAAAATAAAAAAACGCCAGCGTTTTTTGGGACTTAGAAAATTTTTTAACTTTTTTTGAAGCAATCCCTATCTACTCTATTGCACTTCGCCTGGTCTGAGGTGGCGAAGGAAGTCTGGCGTAAAAGGTAGCGTTCATAAAAATGTGCACTTTAGTGAATTTGCGTAGTTACGTCCGTTGCTCAAATTCGCCAGGCGTAAGGGTGCGAAGTAACACTATCGAATTTACGCCAGCGTCTGTTAGTGAATCGGCAAATTAACAAAAATGCGCTAGGCTGGCGTATTCACGCTAGCATTAGGCGCTTCGTCGTTTAGTGAATTTGCCCCATAGTCTTTCACTTCTTCTCATTCTGAAATCATGACCCTCCCAGGGATGAATCAGGGGTGTATCAGGCCAGACAACTGTCAGATCTTCAATAGAAACAACGTCCCTGGCTATATTGAGAGGGCTGGACAATTCCTAGAGCTTCTGACAATTGTTTTTGAGATATCGTTTCTGCCTTTGTTTCAGCTTAATTTGCCCTTTATTACTTTGCTGTTGGTGCTAAATCCCCAAAACACTGGTTACAGTTACTTTTTTGTGTTTTGGGAACATTCCAGGTTGACTCATTGTGGAGGAGATAACCCATTGCACAATGACATCACAGAGCGATACTGCTGCTTTATTAACTGTTTATTTCCCACCAGCCCATCATGTCTGCTCAATATCCTGGGGCTATAACCGAGCCAGGGACTAAATATCATTGCTACCATCAAAGAGATGTCCCATTAATGTGTTTTCTTTCCAATTAGTCCTCCTTATTAGAGTGTTTTGCCTTGGGAGTGGTCCCATGGGGTTTCTTGATGTGTCAGTGGGAGAGTCTGGATAAGGAGGGGGTTGTGCGAGTGTCTGGGGTCCAGGCCACGTTTCTCTTACGTTTATGAGCAAATGGTCTTTGTTACCAGCAGATGATAAAAAGCCCAATTAACTAGGAATGCTGAGCTTCTGCCAGGTTTGCCATTGCTGTACACTGTCAACGTAGATTTGAATGGGGGAAAAAAAGCTCCTTTAAAGTTTAATGGACACACGCACTGTAGATATATTTAAATATAAACTAAAGAGTATGACACTGACTTTTTAGATCACCTGCTGCTAGGGTTGCCGTCTGGCCGGTAAAAATGATAGTTGATCCCAATGTTATTAAAATCGAAAAAAATTAAATATATAGGCAGGCCGGCATTTTTTTCCAGAAACGGTGGCAACCCTACCTGCTGCCCATAACATTGACATGCCTCTTCTTTCCTCTACTGACCTCCTCTGCCCACAGCATGCGGATTTTGCATTTTTTGCATTTATGAAAGCATATACGGGGGTGATAGCCACACACACATTTAGAGGCAAGCCCAAGAGCAGGCAATTACAACGGAGTAGAGTAGGGGATTTGTGTAGAGCCATATGGCTGCTGTACCCCTAAGCATGAAACCTAGTCCTGTGACAGCTATTAATGTAGTATCAGCAAGTTACGCATGTAAATTGGGATCTAACAATGCAATTAGTGGATCAAGCTTTACACAGGACACATATAAAAATAAAAGCAGTATCCCTTTAAATTGTCATCTGCTCTCTCAGCTTTGCCAGTGGATCTGGCTCTGTATTTAACCCTCTAAGGTTGGTGGCACACGCTAAGATTCCTTTTTTAGCTGAGTAATTAAAATTCCTCCTTTGGTGTCCTAAAACAAGATACTCGTTACTGACCAACTTTGTCTTGTATCCAGATTTTACTCCAGTAATGTGTTTATAGCTTTCCAACTGGTACATTTAGGGTGGTGGCACATGTAGTGTCCCGGGGAGATTAGTCCCATCGAGAAATCTCCTCTTCTTCGGGCGACTAATCTCCCCGATATGCCTTCCCGCCGGCAAGAATGTGAATCACTGATGGGATGGCACTCGGATCAATTCGGTTTTCCAAAGTCGAACAAAGCGATCCGAGTGCCACCCCGCCAGCGTTTCACATTCTATCCTGCAGGAGATTAGTCGCCCAAGAGGAGAAGATTTGGAGCTGGGCGACTAATCTCCCTGGAACAATACGTGTGCCACCACCCTAAGAGTAAGGGCACACGGGCAGATTCGGAGAGTTTAAGCTCCCCATAGACACGACGATTCTTCTTGCCGAACGACCGATTTTAGGGAAGTCCGACCAATCCTTCGAAATTATCGTGCAGTTAGTGGGATTCAAACGATCGTACATCTTACGATTTTTCGGCCGACGTTGATCGGCCAGGTCAAAAAATCTTCATCGGTCCCAGTGCAATCTCTCTATGTTTGCAGGGCCAAGCAGGCAGCTCCCCTTTGTTTTCCTGGCAAATTGGTCTTTTTAGTTGATGGTAAATTCGTATGATCGTACGATCGTTCCGAGAAGATCGTGGTCTCACGATCAGGATCTGATCTTTTAAAAATCTCAACATCTCTGGCCAGCTTTAGTCGTCCCGACGACAAATCTCCTCTTCTTCGGCCCTCCAGATATCGATCTTGGAGACCCCCCTTCATGGGCAGATAAGATGCCGAATCTACCCGTGTATGGCCAGCTTAAAGGAGAAGGAAACCCCCAGGGCGCTAAACCCCTCCCCCCCTCCCCTGTGCTGCCCCCCCTCCCTCCTCCCCCCCTGGCCTACCTGTCCCCCTGGGCAAATGCCCCTAACTTTTTACTCACCCCTCTGCGCAGGTCCTGTCCACGGAGTTCGCAGTCGCCATCTTCTCCCACGCGCGTCTTCTTCCTGCTCTGACCGGCGTCTTCTGGCGCATGCGCAGTAGGAACAGGTACCGGTACGGCTCTACTGCGCATGCGCCGAATGTCACGAAGTGAAATCGGAAAACTTCGTGACATTCGGCGCATGCGCAGTAGAGCCGTACCGGTACCTGTTCCTACTGCGCATGCGCCAGAAGACGCCGGTCAGAGCAGGAAGAAGACGCGCGTGGGAGAAGATGGCGACTGCGAACTCCGTGGACAGGACCTGGGCAGAGGGGTGAGTAAAAAGTTAGGGGCATTTGCCCAGGGGGACAGGTAGGCCAGGGGGAGGAGGGAGGGGGGCAGCACAGGGGAGGGGGGGAGGGGTTTAGCGCCCTGGGGGTTTCCTTCTCCTTTAAGTCTACTAGAAAATCATGTAAACATGAAATAAACCCAATAGGCTGGTTTTGCCTCCAATAAGGATTAATTATATCTTAGTTGGGATCAAGTACAAGCTTTTGATTTATTGTTAAAAAGCAAAAAGGAAATCATTTTTAAAAATTTGGATTATTTGGATAAAAGGGAGCCTATGGGAGACGGCCTTATAAAGTGTTTACATAAAAACCTCTCTGTAACTTCTGAAAACGTCAGGGCCAAGTCAATGGGCAGTGAGTGTAATGTGAAATTGTATAGTGCAGGGGGAGTTGGTGGAAGAGATTAGAGCAGGGGTTGGGTGGGGGGTTGGTTTGGGGGACAGGGCAGCAGAGGAATGTGCAGATGCAGCATATTGAAGAATAGTGTCATAATGTGTTGAGCATGTTCATGGGAACTCATGGGGCGGATTGGAGAGACCCAGCTATGTGCTAGAGCTTCTATACAATCTCCGATCCTCAGACCACCTATCCAACAACTCTCTTGGGGCTAAATATATGTATGTAAGGCTGCATCCCTACCACTATCCTAGTGGTCATATTGTAAAGGTGAAGTAAAGAGTATTTAGATACTACTATCTAAAGGAAAAGGAATATAGAAGAAGATCTAGCAATGGATGACCATTATTGAACTGTGGTTGTTCCAGTAGTGAGAAAATCCCCTGGGTCCTTAGTGTCTCAGAGACCCATAGAAATTGAAACTGGGGCATCAAGGTTCTTGGGGTTCCTGGTTCCAATTTAAGTTGTGGTGGGACCCAGTGATGGTTACAGTAGAGCACTAGGTCCCTCTAGTACAGGGATTCCCAACCTTTCCCAGCATTCAGAAGTGTAAGGAGTTGGGGAGCAACTCTAGCATGAAAAATGTTCCTGGGGTGCCAAATAAGGGCTGTGATTGGCCATTTAGTAGCCCCTATGTGGATTGTCAACCTACATTGAAGCTCTGTTTGACAGTACACCTGGTTTTTATGAAACCAAAACTTGCCTCCAAGCCTGGAATTCAAAAAATAAGCAGCTGCTTTGAGGCCACTGAGAGCAACATCCAAGGGGTTAGAGAGCAACATGTTACTCACGAGCGACTGGTTGGTAGCGTTGCCATCTGGCCGGTATTTTACTGGCCTGGCTGGAAAAAATTATGATTAATCCTAATGTTATAAATAGGGGAAAAAAGATTATTATATAGGAAGGCAGGTATTTTTTTCTAGAAAAGGTGGCAACCCTACTGGTTGGGGATCACTACTCTACTACCAAAGATGCCTCCCAAGAACCATCTTGTGCGGCTGCTGCAACGGCCCATTCCCCCTCAAAGGGCTCCAGCATAATTTAAGGCTGTTTTTAAAAATATAAAATATAAAATTATTCCCATAAAACCCACCAATACCGTTAACTCTATGAGAGTGTTTGAGAAAACGACATGGTGCTGAGTTGTTGAGCGTGTCATTGTCAGGCAGGAAAAGTATTTTGGTACATTCCCTCGACATAAATAAATAGAAGTCATTTATGATAAACCTCTAAAAGCTCATTTGTACTCAAACTCTGGTCCACCTTTAACTCTGATGTCTCAGTCTTACGGAATGTCTCGATTATGTCTCATTCCTTGGGAACAAAAGAATCCTAAAAATCTGTGTCAGAAGAGGCAGCAACCACCTTATGTCTGCTACTCCTCAGCTCATTAAACTGCCTGACCCCATTCCTCTCTCACATCTTCACATCTGCTTCTTGTTATGGGGTCCCAGGATGGATGGGCTGATCCCAAAGGCTGAACACATTGGGGTTATTGTTTATTAGGAAATTGGAGTAAGTCAAGATGGAGAAGATGCAGGTGATAGGGCCTGGTATTGGGTAGCAAAATATGAAAAATGATCTATCATCTATCTATATTCATTTCAAGCCAATTAGTTCTCTCTCTCTTTTAATAGTCTCTGGGAAGGGAACGTGACTCCAACTCCAGCTGCAGGGACAAAGATCATGGAGCCAGATTTAAACAGATAAACTGGGATTCTATTTGGAGGATTATTTTGCTGCAGCCACTGGTTCTGCAGAGTTGGAGAAAGTTTGTATTTAACAATAGAAAAACTATAAAATCCACATTAGATTACATGACAACACAGGAGCCAGTGCAGTCTGTATATTCTGATTATTAATCAGTCTTGCTGTATCAGCTTCTGGCAGATATTATTTGACTTGTGCTGTTTTGATCATTTATGACGATCCCTAAGCAGCCCAGACCACACTGAGCATGTGCACAGTCTTGGTCTTGCAAAGATGTATAACAGAGTTACAAGATGGTGACCCCCTGTGGCCAACTTTGAAAGCATAAATCATTTGTTTGATTAGGCTTGTGGTGCAGTAAGTTCATGTTTATGTTTAGTATACAAAATACAGCATTTCTAGCCTTATTCTATTTTACACTTCCCCTTTACGTTAACTTTTATTATTTATTAGAATGGGCAATTCTACACAAGTTTCCGAATGGGTCTTCATTGTTTATTTTTTATAGTTCTTTAATTATTTGCCTTCTTCATCTTTCAAATGGGGGTCACTGACCCCATCTAAAAAACAAATGCTCTTTAAAGGCCCCCCATACACAGGCTGATAAAAGCTGCAGACAGACAGAGTCAGCAGCTTATCGGCCCGTGTGTGGGGGCATCCAATGGACGTCCCCGATCGACATCTTGGCGAAAGTCGGGCAGGTGTCGATCAGGCAGGGTAAAAATCCCGTTGGTTCGGGCCACATCTGTTCGTTGATCCGACCGCCCGTATTGCCTCCATTCTGATCCGATCGTTGGGCCCTAGGGCCTGATATCGACCACATTGAGGCTCATTTGCCGACATCACCAAACGAGTGGATCTCCCTGTGTACGGCCACCTTAATGCTACACATTTTTTGGTGTTTTTATTGCTCATCTTTCTATTCAGGCTTCTCCTATTCATATTCCAGTCTCTTATACAAATCAGTGCATGGTTGCTAGGGGAATTTGGACCCTAACAACCAGATGGCTGAAACTGCAAACTGCAAGAGAGCTGCTGAATAAAAAGCTAAATAACTCAAAACCCACAAATAATAGAATATCACTCTCTGCATTATACTAACAGTTAATTTAAAGGCGAACAACTCCTTTGATACCAGGCTCTGTGGTTACACTATGGGGCCGATTCACTAACTTCGAGTGAAGGATTCGAAGTTAAAAAACTTCGAATTTCGAAGTTTTTTTTGGGCTACTTCGACCATCGAATGGGCTTCTTCGACCTTTGACTACGACTACGAATCGAAGGATTCAAACTAAAAATCGTTCGACTATTCGACCATTCGATAGTCGAAGTACTGTCTCTTTAAAAAAAACTTCGACCCCCTAGTTCGCCATCTAAAAGCTACCGAAGTCAATGTTAGCCTATGGGGAAGGTCCCCATAGACTTGGCTAACTTTTTTTGATCGAAGGATATTCCTTTGAATTTCGAATTTTTTTTTGGGCTACTTTGACCATCAAATGGGCTACTTCGACCTTCGACTACGACTACGACTTCGAATCGAAGGATTCGAAGTAAAAATCGTTCGACTATTCGACCATTCGATAGTCGAAGTACTGTCTCTTTAAAAAAAACTTCGACCCCCTAGTTCGCCAGCTAAAAGCTACTGAAGTCAATGTTAGCCTATGGGGAAGGTCCCCATAGGCTTGGCTAACTTTTTTTGATCGAAGGATATTCCTTCGATCGTTGGATTTAAATTCTTCGAATCGTTCGATCGAAGGAATTATCCTTTGATCGTTCGATCGAACTATCTGCGCTAAATCCTTCGACTTCGATATTCGAAGTCGAAGGATTTTAATTCCTAGTCGAATATCGAGGGTTAATTAACCCTCGATATTCGACCCTTAGTGAATCGGCCCCTTCGTGCTGGGCGAATTTAATCGCCAGGCACAAAATGGCTGCGAATTCCTGCAATTCGCCGCCGGCGAATAAATTTGCGAAACTGCCACGAAAATTCGCAGTTTCACTCATTTTTCACCATTTTGCGAATTTCGCTGGAAATTCGTGAATTTTTCAGCAAAAGCGAAACGCCCCAAATTCGCCAATCACTAGTTACACTGTATGACCACCCTCTGCTCATCTCCCTGTGTGGGCGAGACTGACTTTTCCGTTGCTCTTGCGAGTTCTTTGGATATAGAGTGGCATCCAAGCCTGGCACACGCCCTGTGGAGCTGGCAAATCCCACGCATGGGAGGCAACTAAAATAGAGTACGTTGTATCAACAACAGAGAGAAAAAGAGATAAAAACAATGAGGGAGGCCAACGGAGCTATGGGCTTATTTACTAAGCATCGGCTTTGAAGTTTTAACCCTCTGTGAGGAGGAGATAGATGCACAGAATGGGTTGTGTCTATTCACAGCTGCTCCTGTTATACAAAATGCTATACAGGTATGAGACCTGTTATCCAGAATGCTCGGGAGCTATGGTTTTCCGGATAACGGATCTTTCAGTAATTGGGATCTTCATACCTTAAGTCGACTATAAAACCATGTAAACATTAAATAAACCCAATAGACTGGTTTTGCCTCAAATAAGGATTAATTATATCTTAGTTGGGATCAAGTACAAGCGACTGTTTTATTATTACACAGAAAAAGGAAATTGTTTTTAAGGGATTCTGTCTTGATTTTTATGATGTAGTTTTTATTTCTAATTTACACTTTTTACACTGCAAATAATTCACTGTACAATATAAAATCTCATTCCTGAACCAGCAAGTGTATTTAGTTGTAATATTGGTGTGTAGGTGCATCTCAGGTCATTTTGCCTGGTCATGTGCTTTCAGAAAGAGCCAGCACTTTAGGATGGAACTGCTTTCTGGCAGGCTGTTGTTTCTCCTACTCAATGTAACTGAATGTGTCTCAGTGGGACCTGGATTTTACTATTGAGTGCTGTTCTTAGATCTAGGGAGTGTTAGGGAGCTGCTATCTGGTTACCTTCCCATTGTTCTTTTGTTTGGCTGCTGGGGGGTGAAAGGGAGGGGGTGATATCACTCCAACTTGCAGTACAGCAGTAAAGAGTGACTGAAGTTTATCAGAGCAGAAGTCACATGACTGGGGGCAGCTGGGAAACTGACAATATGTCTAGCCCCATGTCAGATTTCAAAATTAAATATAAAAACATCTGTTTGCTCTTTTTTCAAATGGATTTCAGTGCAGAATTCTGCTACATGACAGTATCCCTTTAAACATTTAGAAATAAAATGGTGTCTATGGGAGACGACCTTTTGGTAATTCAGAGCTTCCTGGATAACGGGTTTATCCTGATAGTGAATCCTATACTTGCATGCTTGCTGACTGGTTTATAAAATGTGATAGTAATGCAGTCTAAAGGCTAACATTATTGGGAGGCCAAGTCACATCTGGACTATGAGCATCAACTTAGTGCTCTATAGTTACAGCAATAGTTAAACTTTCCACCTTAACCCTTTACAGCCAGTAACATGTTATATCCATATCCTGTGTGGCTAATTCATGTTAAAAAGTGAACTTCACCCAAATAGTGAAAAAATAAATACAGTTATGGGATCTGTTATCTGGAAACCCATTATCCAGAAGGCTCCGAATTACGGAAAGGCTGTCTCCCATAGACTTCATTTTATAATCCAAATAATCCAAATGCTTAAAAATAATTTCCTTTTTCTCGGTAATAATTAAAAAGTATATTTTACTGGATCCCAACTAAGATGAATTAATCCTCATTGGAGGCAAAACCAGCCTATTGGGTTTATT
Source organism: Xenopus laevis (assembly GCF_017654675.1). Classification (NCBI taxonomy): domain Eukaryota; kingdom Metazoa; phylum Chordata; class Amphibia; order Anura; family Pipidae; genus Xenopus; species Xenopus laevis. The sequence goes on from NC_054378.1 coordinate 6,682,133, forward strand.
TAATGTTTACATGAATTTCTAGTAGACTTAAGATCCAAATTACAGAAAGATCCGTTATCCGGAAAGCCCCAGGTCCCGAGCATTCTGGATACTTTTGATGATGAACGAAAATGTTATTCTAAGCAACTCTGCAATACACTGAACATTCATTAAAATATTACGGGGCAGATTTATCAAGGGTCGAATTTTGAAGTAAAAAATACTTCGAAATTCGACCATCAAATTAAAATACTTCGACTTCGAATATCTAATTTTTCACCGAATTTGGCCATTGAACGATCAAAGTAAAATCGTTTGAATCGAACGATTCGAACGTGTTTAGCGTGCGATCGAACGATTTTACTTCGATGTGTAAAGACTTAGAAAAATGCATTAGAAGGTCCCCATAGGCTAACATGGCACTTCGGCAGGTTTAATTCGGCGAACTATTGAAGGCGAAGTTTTTTTTAAAGAGACAGTACTTCGATTATCGAATATTCGAATATTCGAACTATTTTACTTTGAATCGAATTCAAAGTACAGTAAATTCGAAGTCGTAGTATCCTATTCAATGGTCGAAGTATCCAAAAAATTACTTTGAATTCACTTCGACCCTTGATAAATCTGCCCCTATCTGTCTGCCCCTTTCTGTTCTCTGCACTGCTTCTCCCGACTCAATACAATGTAGCGAGTGTCAGCTCTCCTCCAGCCAATACGTCAGTCCCTACAATAATATTCATCCTTCTTCGACATTTGCTTGATCACATGACACGCAAGGTATTGTGAGAACTGGAGGAGCGCTGGCTTCTGCATCATGGATTCAAGAGTCAGGAGGAGCAGTGCAGAGAAGAGCAGCGACAGACAGATATTTCCGTTAATAGTATTTACATTTACAAATAACTTTCAAAACCTTATATGAAATAGTTTTTTGCCGTAATGAAAGGAAATTTTAAAAAAATGCTTTCTATGCCGTTTTCTCTGCATTCCCGGTTCTGACTTCTGAAACAATGTAGCACAAAGCAGCAAAGAGTCGCGGCTAGGAAGGAGTGGACAGAAGAAAAATGAATAAACGCTGCTATCAATACTAATTACGTTTACAATGGCTGAAAATGGGGTGGGATGATAATGTAGAATATTTTCTTTCTAATATCTTCCCATTTAATTAAAATTCATGCGGCCTCCCCTGTGCCGTGTTTCACCGCAGTATATTTTGTTTTTCAGGACACGATATCAATGGAGCCCTGGAGCCATCCAACATCGACACCAGTATCCTAGAAGAATATATCAGTAAAGAAGACTCCTCCGAAATGTGAGTATTGCTGATGGGCAGGTTTTTCTTTTTTAATATCAGAAAGTTAAAGGAGAACTAAAGCCTAAATAAAAAAGTAGCTAGAAATGTTGTACATTATGTTTTGAGGCTTCTGTACCAGCCCAAGGCAACCACAGCCCTTTAGCAGTAAAGATCTGTCTCCAAAGATGCCCCAGTAGCTCCCCATCTTCTTTTCTGCTGATTCACTGCACATGCTCTGTGCTGCTGTCACTTACTGAGCTTAGGGAGCCACTCACAATATACAGTACACATAGAATAGAAATGTCACAATATAAGGCTGATTAGTAATTAATACACATAATTACTACATGGCAGCACAGAAACCAGTGCAATTAGCATCAGAATTGAATAATCAGCAAACCTGTAGCATCAGCTTATATTACAGCCAGGGAAGCTCATTTTCTGCTGGATAATTAGTGACGAGCCCTAAGCTTAGCTTCTCAACAGCCAATCAGAGCCCACTGAGCATGTGAGTGTCACAGACACTTTCCAAGATGGTGACCCCCTGTGACAAGTTTGAAGTCCTGGATCATTGCTGCTATTGACAAGCTCAAACTTTAGCCTCGTGCAATAAGTTCACTATATCAAATAGGACATTTTTAGACTGCATTTTTTTAAATTTGGATTATTTGGATAAAATGGAGTCTATGGGAGACAGCCTTTCCGTAATTCGGTGCTTTCTGGATAACGGGTTTACGGATAACAGATCCCATACCCGTAATATTTCCCACTCCAGTTTCAGGTGACCACTTCTTCTTAATTCTGCCTGCTAATCATTCTCTGTGGGACAAATCTGTTAAAATTTTTTACTGCAAACACAAATTTTCAAAATGTATTAATTGATAAAAAATTTCAAAATTTTTTTAAAAAATCCCAGATAACACTTAGAAGTCACTGGGGGTGTATTTTCCACAAGTTTTGTTTTTTTTAATTACTAGATTTTTTTAAATTGTCATATTTTTAGAGGGTCATTGTAAAGCAATGGAACTGAGGGGGCTCATTTATCAACACTGGGCAATTTAGCCCATGGGCAGTTACCCATAGCAACCAATCAGTGATTAGCTTTTTAAAGCTAGCTGCAAGTAGAACAATGAATGCAGCAATCTGATTGGTTGCCGTGGGTTACTGCCCATGGGCAAATTTGCCCAGTGTTGATAAATGACCCCCATTGAAGAAGGAGCATGTTTGCTGCAGAACTTTAAGCATGAATTGAAAAATTGGATATTTTTTAAAGAAATCCGACGTGTAGGGATGGGCGAATTTTTTCACCTTGTTTCGACGCAAAAATGACGCCCATAGACTTGTATGGTGTCGTTCGTCAAAAAAAAAAACATTTTTGACACCCATAGACTTTAATGACCGTCGGTGACATTTCTGAATTCGAATTTTTGGCGAAACTAAACTGGTCAAATTCGCCCATCCCTACCGACGTGTCCTGTATCACTATGTTATTAAAGGTTACATATTAACCGTTGATTGCAAAAAAGCGTTGCCCTTGGTGACCATGTTTTTATGAAAATTGGGAGGGCACCTGCTTTTTTTTGGCCAATAACAGTTTTCTTGATTAAAGTGCCCCCTTGTGGTGCAGTATCGTATTTATTACATTTGCCAAACCAATAGAAACAAAACGTTTTAGGCTGATGACCGTCTCACCGTTTATTATGCGGTTAAAAACAAATGGCTGTTGTGTAGCGGAACGCGTTTCTGGAACACCCCTTGATCGTAGGCTTGGTATCGTAATGCTGACGTTTGTATTTGCCATTTGAAGTGCTGGACACTGGTTTTTCCGTACATAATTGGAGATATACAAAATGCTGAAGATATTGCACTAAATAAACTAATAAATCCATTCGTTTCGCAAGGTCGGCAAACAAGCGGAACGTTACTTGATTTCGTTGCCCATGTTCTGGGCAACGTGAAGCTGATCCAATTTTGTAGCCCTCAAGCCAACGATAGGGGTCTGTGCAGATATTGGAGGAGCACTGCATCTGCACTAGGGGGCAAATCCACTAAGATTCGTAGTTGCGCCAGCGTCCGCTTCGCCGCACTTCACCAGGCGTATTTTCGCCAGCGCTACGCAAATTCACTAAAATCCGAAGTTGCCCTCAGGGGAAGCATAAGGTTGCGAAGTTGTGCTAGCGTTAATTCGCCAAGCAAAGCAAAGTTACGCTAGAGATGCTTAATTTGTATACGGCGCCAAATTGAAATTACAATGGAGGAATATGTAGAATCACTACACAAGCCTGGGAAACCTTCAAAACAGCAAATAAAATTATTATTTTGCCCTACACATGTGCCCACTGTATAGTTAAGGTGACATGAGTCAGGAAATGTAGGGGGGAAGGAGGGGAGCCCCAAAAATTTTTTCGATCTTTTTCAGCCTATCACCCATAAAAAAAGAAAACACGCCAGCGTTTTTTGGGACTTAGAAACATTTTTAACTTTTTTTGAAGCAATCCCTATCTACTCTATTGCACTTCACCTGGTCTGAGGTGGCGAAGGACGATTGGCGTAAAAGGTAGCGTTCAGAATAATTTGCGCGTCAGTGAATTTGCGTAGTTATGTCCGTTGCGCAAATTCGCCAGGCGTAAGGGTGCGAAGTAACACTAGCGAATTTACGCCAGCGTCCGTTGGGTGAATTAACGAAAATGCGCTACGCTAGCGAATTCACCGCTTCGTTGTTTAGTGAATTTGCCCCTGACATCCACCTGTTCCCTTATTTTACAGCTGTTTCCCAGAAATTCCTTCCTCAGGCAACTATGGCAGCTCTCAGCCTTGCGGATCCTCCGGAGTTCACCTGCCCAGTGTCCTTTCCAATGTTGGTCACACAGGCAGTATTATTTCCAGTGGGGTCCATCACTTAGCTCAGCAAATGGCAATACGGCCGGGTCCAGGGCCTACATGCGGGGAGTCTCCGTACCCTCCACACCTGAACTGCAATAATAACAATGTCATGCTCAGCCTCAAAGGATATCCAGGTCCCATGTGCTTGAGCAACCAAGGCCTCCCCATCAAGGCAGAACCAAAAACCAGCTACGCAGCCGGGTAAGTTCCCTCTTGCCTCCACTTACTCCCCATTTCTGCTTGTGGATATCAAATAAAATATCAAATTACATACAATGGGCTGGTGATTTTATGCCATTAGCTAGCTTTGGGAGGCAGCTTTGGAAATTTTGAGGTTGTATTTTGGGAATAGAATAAAAAGTATTGGGCCAAACAACTGGGCGAATCTGACACTCCCTCTGCATAATGAGCTGATCTTTGTCTTCAAGCCCCACAGGCTGCAGCTGAGGGAAGGGAGTGGTTTGTTCATACAGAGGGCTTCTCAAGGGACAGCTGATTTGTTTTGTTTCTGTTCATTTAAAAAGGAAGTCATTTTTAGAAATTTGCCCTGTTTGGTGGAATAAATAACAACAACAATAGATATTCCTTAATAGGAAAAGTTATGAGCCCTGTTCATTGAACTCATGTTGGAAAATGGGTTATATTGCTCTTTAAAGGGCTCCACTTATCCTTTGTCTTTTAAAAAACCTGGTTGGTTTGTTAGAGGACCTTCCATGAAACTTCTTTCTTCACTTGTCTTTTTAGCACTTTACCTGACTCTCCCCCAGACTCTGGATCAGAGGCATACTCCCCTCAGCAGCTTAATGGTAAGGACCTTGATGGTTATTTCCTCCCTGTTGCTTTGTCCACCATTATTTTCCGTAAGGGGAAGAGACAAAGAGATTTATCAGGAATAATTAATGGGTAAGAATACTGTTTTCTTTTTGTTGTGAGGCGGAGGAGGAGGCAGTGTAGCAGAACCTGGAGTATTTCATGGAAAGATCAAAAAGGAATTCTAATACAACAATGAAGATGGTTAAAGAAGAAAAGAGAGTAGGGGGAGAAGAAGATAGAAAAGAGATCCAGGACTGGGTGAATGGGTGAAGTTATGTTGTAAGATGAAAACGAAAGCAAACTAATGGTGGGAGTGGGGATACCTTTCCTGGGGTGGTGAGAATTGGTTGGGGGGAGGTTGAAGAAGAGATGGGGGAGGGATTGATAGAGAAGACTGCAAGGGGAGGGTAGAAAAGTCAGGGGGAGAGGCGCTTTTCCACGGTATGAGAGCGCCAGCCACAGAAGAAGTGTAAGAGACTGGGATGGGGGAGTGAACAGATGACCCTGGCAGAAGGTGAGAATTCATTGTGAGGGGTGAGATCTATGGGTGGTTATGTGAGAAGAACGGGTGACTAGATGACTTCATGTAGCACATGGACATATTTACATGGATGTGTTTGCTGTGTGCTCAGACATACAAGCCTGGGACATGCAAGATTGAGATGGATGGTAGTGTCCCATTAAGGTGTCCCCAGTGTTATGTACAGTGTGGCGGCGGTGGTGGTAAGGGGTGGTGCACAAGAACAGGTGGAAAGTCATATACAATGGTTTGGCGAGGCACAGTTCTGTGTATTGGAGTTGGGATCTTTGTTTATCTGAGCATAGAAATGTTTGGAATTCTTTAGCTGCCCCTCCCTAAATATACCAGCCGAATGCCTGCAGCTCCAAGCCTGGATAGATCTACCTTCCTAGTCGTTTCTCGCTGTGCCCATTAAAATAAACCATCTGCAGGAGCTGTTACTTAAAGCTGAGTAAGGCCTACTCTCTGGCTTGGTACTGATCCGACCTCAACTGGATGAAAAAGCCTTTACAATGTTTTTGAGTTAAATAACATGGTTGGGGGAAAACCTGATAATATCCAAAGCCCCATTGGTTATTATAGTCATTGATTTCATTGATGTCTGACCTGTGACTTTCCAGTTTTGTTGAACTACTAATTCCACCGTTTTATGACCGCCTAGTGTAGGATGCAAGAAGTTATAGTTTGGCTGGAGGATCCATGAGCTGGATGGAAGCTGACTCTATGTTAGACTATGGTGCTATTTTATTTGCATCTTTGTCTGTCTTGTATCAACTTGGTGTCATCTCCAAAGTAAGGAAAGTTGTGGGTCTGACCTACAGTTCCTGTGACCCACAATGGATGACCCAGTTGGGTGTTGAAACAGCTCGATGGTCACAGACTGGACGCCTGTTGTCTTAAATGAAAGATACTTTACAAACCAGCAGACGCCTTCAAATGTTAATGGTGGAACAACGGTTATCATTGTTGCCTTGCAGCGGTGGAGTCCTAGGATTGATTCCAGCCTGGGCTTTATTTTCTCTTCTCGGTGGTTCCATCCCATTGTCTCATGATAAAATTTCAAATGGTGAACACGAGTTCCACTGGGCAGAAACCGTTGTATATTCTCTTTAAAGCGCTGAGGAATGGGATATATAAATAAAGTATTCTGATCATTTTGACCATAAAGGAATGATATTGCTTAAAAAATAACTAAAAGCACACCCCCTCCACAGTAGAGTCCTGCAGCGGGTCGGGTATCGCGGATTACCCGCAAAAACCTGCGGTACCCTGCGGGTGCGGGTATAGACGCCGGTCGGCAGTTCTGCGGGTTTGTGGGTCGGCCGCGGGTCTTCTCAATAGCGATTTTTACTCCTTTTTTCTGGTCACGTCTACTTCCGATGACGTCACTTTCATTTACAATGACAGCACATCCTGATAGGGATGCACCGAATCCAGGATTCGGTTCGGGATTCGGCCAAGAATCTGCCTTTTTCAGCAGGATTCAGATTCGGCTGAATCCTTCTGCCCGGCTGAACCGAATCCGAATCCTAACTTGCATATGCAAATTAGGGATGGGGAGGGAAATCACGTGACTTTTTGTCACAAAACAAGGAAGTACATTTTTTCCCCCTTCCCACCCCTAATTTGCATATGCTATCGGTTCGGTATTCGGCCGAATCTTTCACAAAGGATTCTGGGGTTCGGCCGAATCCAAAATAGTGGATTCGGTGCATCCCTACTTCCTGATTCTTGATGGTGCGGGTCCGGGTTGCGGATAAGGTACTTGCGGCTCGGGTAGCGGGTCCAAGCAGGTATGAATGCGGGTTGTGGGTCCGGGTTGCGGTTTGCGGGTAAGGGTCGGGTACAGGTCCCAAAAATGGACCTGCGCAAGACTCTACTCCACACACTGACAGCATTATGGTGAAACTTTCCAGCTGCAGTTTGTCCTGTGGATAAGGAATGTGATTCCAAGGATATGCCAATCCCTTTGGGAGCTGCTCAGGGAGCTCAGTGGCTGCATTGGACAAGATACTCATGGTCCCCTAGGTGGACGAACAGCAGGAATATAATACCTGCCTGGCAGTTTTGCCAGTTTGACTGCCAAATAAAGCATGCTTAACTGTACTGTTACACTTCCCTTTCACTTAGGCTTTTCACATATATATATATTTAATGTGAATTTAGCAATTTAATCAAGCTTAGAGTTCAGTCTTTGGGGGAGTGTAAATAAGGGGTGGGGGCTTGTAGTAGGAAGTAGGAAGAGTAGATGATAGAAGATATGGGAGTGCAAGATGGAATGGGCATCACAAAGGCTTTTGCTATAAGACCCCGCCACTAGTTTTGCTTCACAGATATTAGGTATCACACCCACGTAATCATCATTTGTTTGTTTTGCTGCCACAGATCCACACCTGCTTCGCACGATGACCCCAGAAAACATATGCCACATCACCCCACCTTCTCGCCTAGAGCACCCCCCTCCACCTCACTTACAGGGCCCGTTACCTCCCCACCCCGTCCACCAACAGCACTATCCCGGCATGCAACGGGAACTGTATATGAAAGTGGAGTCCATGATGCCACAGTACCAAAACCTTGGACCTGCGATGCCTCCCGCAGACCTACATCATGTCCAGCAGTCGCAAATGCTCCACCAGCTTCTCCAACAGCAACATGGAGCAGAGTATGTACCTGTAATGAGGCCTCCTTGTCCTTATTCACCATCACATTACCCTGGTCTATAAGTAACTTACTCACAGGGGGATTAATACATTTTAAAGGGGTTGTTCACATTTGAGCTAACCTTTAGTTTAATATAAAGAGTGATAATCTGAGACATTTTGCAATTGGTTTTCATTTTTTATTGTTTGTAGGTTTTGAGTTATGTAGGGTTATTTTCCAGCAGTTTGCAAATTCCCCTAGCAACCATGCATTGATTTGAATAAGAGACTGGAAGATGAACTGGAGAAGGCCTGGATAGAAAGACTAGTAGGGATGCCGAACCCCCGAATCCTTTGCGAAAGATTTGGCCAAATACCGAACTGAATCAGAATCCTAATTTGCATATGGGAAGGGGGACATTTTTTTTACTTTATTTCACTCCCCACTGCAGCTGGAAATATTCTCCAACGGATTTGGTTTGGCCGGGCATGAAAGATTTGGCCGAATCCGAATCCTGTTGAAAAAGGCAGAATCCTGGCCAAATCCTGGGTTCGGTGCATCCCTAAAGACGAGTAATAACAATAAATCTGTACCTTTCAGAGCTTTTGTCTTTAAGATGGGGTCAGTGACCCCCAGAGTTGGACTGGGATGCCAGGGGCCCACCAGAAAACCTTAGACTATTGGCCAGTGTCGGACTGGGACACCAGGGGCCCACCAAAAACCCTTAGACCAGGGGTCCACCCAAAAACCTTTAGACCAGGGGCCCACTCTAAGTATTATTTTTTTCCTCTCCTCACTCAACCTCTATTCTCCTAGTCTCTTTTCTTTACATATTATAATCTATTATTCCATCTATTTAGCCTCTTTGTTAGAAATGGACAATGACCATGAAATAGGCCAAATGTTTAGAAACAGGAGGGCCCACTGACACCTGGGCCCACCGGGAGTTTTCCTGGTATACCGGTGGGCCAGTCCGACTCTGCTGTGGGCCTACTTTCTAAACTATTACTCCGCCTCTCCTCACTCATCCTCTTTATTATCCTAGTCTTTATATACACTTACTATATTCTCCATTATTATGCATTTTTTCCCATAAGAAATACAGAATGACCATGAAATAGGCCAAATATTGAGAAGCAAAAGGCCCACTGACACCTGGGCCCACCGGGAGTTTTCCTGGTATCCCGGTGGGCCAGTCCGACACTGGTGACCCCTCCCTCCTTTGAAAGCTGGAAAAAGTCAGAAGAAAAAAGTCAGATCCTTTAAAATAAGTATTAAAAAAGCAAACCAATTGAAAAGTTGCTTGAAATCAGCCATTTTATAAAATAACATAACTGCAAATGTAATTCACCATTTTTATAGAATCGGTAGCAGTATTAGGCACTATGGAACAACATCAACTTTTATTTTTGTATTATTATGGTATTATTGTATTATTTCTCTGCTAATGGATGGGGGGATATATAGGTGTGACATCTTGTACTGTCAGGGGTATATTTACTTTGCTCGAGTGAAGGAATAAAATAAAAAATACTTTGAATTTCGAAGTCTTTTTTTTGGCTACTTCGACCATCGAATTGGCTACTTTGACCTTCGACTACGACTTCGAAGGTCCCCATAGGCTTTCTAAGTATTTTTTTATCGAAGGAAAATCGTTCGATCGATGAATTAAAATCCTTCGAATTGTTTGATTTGAAGGATTTAATCGATTTTTCCTACGATCGTTCGAACGAACGAATTGCGGTAAATCCTTCCACTTCGACATTCGTAGTCGAAGGATTTTACTTTGACGGTCGAATATCGAGGGTTAATTAACCCTCGATATTCGACCCTAAGTAAATGTGCCCCTCAGTGTTACCCACAGTTTTCAAAATCATTAACAATGGATATTTTAATAGACTTATCTGGTACTAATAAGCGAATATATATTTTGGTCTGTTTCAGGCTCCCAGTCCATCCTTCAAAGAAGAGGAAACACTCAGATTCTCCAACCAACACCTTGAGGGAGCAGATATCCAATGGAGGCATGGTGAAACAGGAGCCGGGTACTAACACACAGACACATAGCTGCATCATGTAACACACACACACACTATCACAACCCTATCACAAAGAGTATTATATACACATCCATTCATACACATTCAACAAGGTACTAGGGCGTGATGGAATACACCCTCAGGTACTTAAAGAGCTAAGTTCAGTTTAAGCCAGGCCCCTGTTTCTGATTTTTTCAAACTTACTCTCATCTGGTATGGTACCTATGGATCAAGGCCATGTTTCGGGCCCATGTTTCGGGCCTACCAGGCTTGGCCTGGTAGGCCCGAAACGTTGCCTTGTATGCTATGGGCTGAATAAATTCTTCATTGAGCGCAAATGCAAGTTCACACAGTGTGCTGCTGGTAATTTCTTCAATATGTTCTGGAAATGTCATTATGAGCAGTAATAAGCATGGATTTATCAAGGATAGGTCATGTCAGGCAAACTTGATTTGCTTTTTATTATGAGGTTAGTAAGAAGTTGGACAGCGGGGGGGGCAGTAGATGTGATCTATTTGGATTTTGCCAAAACATTTGATACCGTGCCCCACAAACGACTGCTTTCTAAACGAAATTCTGTTGGTATTAGTTGATTGTTTGGAATTTCTATTTAACTTGCTCATTGCTGACTTAAAGGGATACTGTCATGGGTATAAAAAATTTTTTCAAAATGAATCAGTTAATAGTGCTGCTCCAGCAGAATTCTGCCCTGAAATCCATTTCTCAAAAGAGCAAACAGATTTTTGTATAATCAATTTGGAAATCTGACATGGGGCTAGACATTTTGTCAATTTCCCAGCTGCCCCAAGTCATGTGACTTGTGCTGTGATAAACTTCAATCACTTTTTACTGCCTTACTGCAAGTTGGAGTGATATCACCCCCCTCCCTTTCCCCCCCAGCAGCCAAACAACAGAACAATGGGAAGGTAACCAGATAGCAGCTCCTTAACACAAGATAACAGCTGCCTGGTAGATCTAAGAACAACACTCAATAGTAAAAACCCATGTCCCACTGAGACACATTCAGTTACATTGAGTAGGAGAAACAACAGCCTGCCAGAAAGCATTTCTCTCCTAAAGTGCAGGCACAAGTCACATGATCAGGGGCAGCTGGGAAATTGACAAAATGTCTAGCCCCATGTCAGATTTCAAAATGGAATATAAAAAAAATCTGTTTGTTCTTTTGAGAAATGGATTTCAGTGCAGAATTCTGCTGGAGTAGCACTATTAACTGATGTGTTTTGAAAAAAACATGTTTTCCGATGACAGGATCCCTTTAAAGGAGGGCATTCTAAATAATGCATCAGTGTTTGCAGATGATACAAAAATATGAAGAATAAATTCCATCCAGGAATCCAAGTGGCATCCTTGGCATGGAATAATCAAAACAGGTGATTATTCCATGCCATGCTGTTGAATTATTATGTGGAATTATTTAAGGTCATTACCTTTCCAAGGTTCATATAAGCAACCAGTAGGCAATAGTAAACCTTTTTACCATTATTTAGCTTAGAGGTTAATAAAAACAAATATATACAGTAGCAATACTGGGGAAACCGCATTCTTTTAAACCCATGTACACTCTGTGTATTACTCCACAAAACTTTGTTATTAGGTCTCACAAAGTGATCTAGGATCCACCATCAGCACCACGCCAATCTCCATGGAAACTTCATGTTCCCAGCATACCCAAGAAAGAACACACAAACATACAAGCACCCACAAGTCATAGCACACTGCCCTCACACTGTAGCTTCACTTGGTTGCTTTCCAATTGAAGCCATTATTTCAGGCTACACAAACATGCTGGTACAAGTGGGGTTGGAGCATGGAGCAGTATGCCTACTTTGGATGGGGCTCAGCTCTATATGATTTAGATATCTCAAGTGAGGAGCTGGCAACCTAAGCACAGAGTTCTGAAGTATGAGGCTGGCTTCTGGTGGTAGGAGATCTCTGATGATTTATCTGTTGCCATTGTGAGAAGTCTTCAGCTACCCTGCCAGTCATCAATCTATAGCCAATCTCTTTGATGTCCAAGATAGTCTTTCTGTGTTCCTCCAGACTGAGGACTTTGCTTGGTTGTTTAACAGACTCCCAAATTGTCCTGTAGGGCTCCTTAGGAGCAGAGTTGGACTGGGCAATCAGGATACCAATAAAAGTCCCAGTGTTGAGATCCACAGCAGGGAAGAGCTGCAGGGGATATTCCTGAACTAACACTGACTAGCTGATATCCGTTTCTGACCATAGTGATGCCCATAAAAAGTTGAGTGATAGACTGTACCATGATACTTGCACTGAGCCTTCCACAAAGTCAGCAGTAACATCACTGGAGCTAGCAACATTGGGTGGTCCAAGCAGCCAGCCTTGTTTTTCAAACTTTGTTACCCTGAAGAAGGGGGCAATTTACTGTAAGTGGGTGGCTCCTTTACACCTTATTAGTATTTCCATTTATTGTCTGATCATCTAGAACCCCCTGTTCTTTCCCGTAGGTCTCATACAAGACAATGACAGTCTAAACGGTTCCTATCTTGACCCCAATTACCAATCTATAAAATGGCAGCCTCATCAGCAGAACAAGTGGGTCCCTCTTTATGATGCCAGCTACAAGGAACTGTAAGTGAATTTTCTATCCCTCGGGTTACTTGTACATCTCATTGCACATGGTGACTTTATGTAAGGACAAAATAAGTCCAGTTGAAAACCATATGGATTCTGATGGTATTATCAGTTTTACTAAAGATTTATACAGGTGTAATTTTTCTACAAGTAAAGTTTAAAGAATATTTTTTTTTATATAGTTGTAACCAAAAATTAGAAAGATTAATGTATCATAGATGTGTATAGATGTGTAACCTCTGTAGTGTAAAAATCCCATTGGACTCCTGTGATTTGTCTGGATATTCAGATCAATTGTAGGGCACAACACTATGTTCAAACAGGAGTATCCATCAAAATTCTCAGTCCTCAAGGTAGTTGAGTCACTTTATGGGGTTCATATGTAGAAGGGCAAGGACACAAGTCCCTTTAAAGCAGTCAACCCCAACCAGCAACGTTACTCACCAACCTCTTGGATGTTGCTTTCATTGAACCATTAGCAGGTGCTTATTTTTGAATTCTAGGCTTGAAGGCAAGTTTTGGTTGCAGGAACACCAGATGTTCTTCCAAACAGAGCCTCTTGTAGGCTGCCAGTGTACATAGGGTCTACCAAATAGCCCTTATTTGGCACCCCAGGGACTTTTTCGTGCTTGTGTTGCTCCCCAACTCTTTTTACATTTGAATGTGGCTCATGGGTAAGAAAAGGTTGGGGACCTCTGCTTTAATGGACGGTGCCAATTTGCCCACTGATTGTGGTTTGTAAACTATCCTTTATACAATGTACAGTATATGCCCCTCTGTACTTGTGTAATGTAGAAGGCACAAAGTGCAGTACACCCTATACAGCTGCAAATCTAGTGCCAATGTTTCATTCCTATACTTAATTTGATACTACTTCCATTACCAATGAACTGTACTTCCTATATAGCGAAGCAAAAAAAAAAAGAATATATTGACAATCTGGCTGAAGTCATTAAAAATAAAGGAGTTCAATAAGTTCATGCTACTTTCACAATTTCTTCACTTTCCTGGGTATCTGCAAAGTGAATGGTTTGGGGGTGCTTCTGAAATAGACACAATGGAGAACACACATTGATATAATTAATTCAGTTACTTGCGTCCAAACACTCAACGATGTTCAACAAAGTTGCCAATGCGTCCATCTTGCTTCTTTTGATGAATGTCACGGCCGGCACCCAATACCAGAACAAGTGCCAAGCACCCTGGTCTCGGCTCGGCTTCACCAGTAGTGTGACCACCGTTGGTCTTCGGGAGGAGCCCTCAGCTTACTTGGGTGCCACCTGGACTTAACGAGGGGTGCAAGGCGAGATGTTCTGGCTGGCGAAGGGGCACGGCTGTTTAGTCTTTAGGCCGAAGGTCACGGTACAAAGGTCAAGGCAAGCGGATGGTCAGACAGGCTGGGTCGAGGCAGGCAGATAACAGAATCGTCAGGCAGGCAAGGGTCAAAACCGGGTATCAAACAGGCAAAGAGTGGTCAAAGTTCAGGCTGGGTCAATATTCAGAATTCAGAGTAGTCAATATACAGGCAGGGTCAAACACAGATTAACAAACAAGATCTAGGCTCAGGAACAGCAAGCACAAGGCTAGGAAGCACCAGGATATCAATCCTATCACGGGCAATATACAATTACAAACTGTCCTTTTAAATACATTTAAAATTCATGCCATTGCGCGCTGACGTCATACGTCAGCGTGCCTGTGCCTTTAAGATGCGGACGGAAGTGGCGCGCGCCCCCTAGGCGAAGAAGATCCCTGCGGGCGTCCCTGCTTGGAGAGCGGCGGGCGTCCCCACCGAACTCCATCACCCCTGCCGGGTTAAGTTTTTACAATGAATAGTGCAACACTGTGATTATTGTTGCCAAGGAACCATGGAACTACTACCACCATGGACCTGGTGATAGTGCCAGTCAGGGTTCCCACACAGGTTGTGCCAATAGGCTCTCCAGACTTGCGTGTGCCTGTGAATCGGATGAAAATTCCATTTTAAACTCCAGAAGTGGCGCATCCCCTGTTTTGAAAAGACTAGACGCAACTTGAACTTGATTTGCATTCGTTTTGATGCATCAGGTGTGGCAGATGCAAATTTAGAGCATGGCTGTGATCACACTGAAAGTATGGGGATAAAATGGGGAAAAAAACTTTGCATTCTGCATTTGTGCATGGATTGGTATACCATTGTAAGGCGTCCTCGGCGCATCCAAGATGGCGCGCCCAGAAGAGGCCATGCGGCCGTCAGACGCCAGCGTGACGCTGGCGTTTTCGCACAGCTTATTTACGCTGGCGTTTTCGTGCAGCGTATTTACGCTGGCGCATCCTTTAGACGCTGGCGTACAAATAACGTGCAGACGCTGGCGCATATTCTGGCGCACGTCCTGTGACGTCATCTAGCGCGTTTTGGCGCGAAAATCCATTTAAAGTCGCCAGAAGGTTCTCTCAGTGCCCGAGTATAGGTTCTTCTATCCTGAGTTCCTGGGTGCTTACTATTATTGATTCCTTGATCTTTGACCTTGCCTGAAACCTCGACTTTGATATCTTGCTGCCTGGACCGACCTCTGCCTGGAAAATCGACCACGTTATCTTGCTGCCAGGACCGACCTTTGCCTGAACTGACGATTCTTCTGCCTAAACCCTTTGTACCACGAACTGTGTTTGCCTAGTTGCTTCCTCCTTGGTCCGCACTCCAAACTGCACCTTCGGGCCCTGACAACCATATAACTGATAATAAGTGAACACGTTTGCCAGTGGAGAATTCAAGCTTTATGTAAGTTGTAGGCACCTACGTATCAGATGGACTAACATTAAGCTCTCATTCTCCCAACAGACCCATGCCCACCTACAAAGTGGATGCAGACAAGGGCTTTAACTTTTCAACTGGAGACGATGCCTTTGTGTGCCAGAAGAAAAACCATTTCCAGGTCACAGTGTACATCGGAATGATTGGAGAGCCGAAATACGTGAAGACACCCGAGGGCATCCTACCCATTGAATGTTTCTTCCTTAAACTGAATGGTGCAAAGGTGAGTAGTTAGTAGGACAATGAAAGAGAGAGCAAGAGAGGTGTAAGCGGGGTCTGTATTATTCTAGAGCAGTGATGCCCAACCAGTAGCTCGTGAGCAACATGTTGCTCTCCGACCCCTTGGATGTTGCCTCAAAGCAGTGCTTACATTTGGAAATCTGGCTTAAAAGCAAGTTTTAATTGCATAAATACTAAATAAAGTGCCAAGTAAAGCCTCCTGTAGGCTGCCAGTCCACATAGGGACTGCCAATCATGGCCCTTATTTGGCACCCCAAGGGACTTTTTCATGCTTGTGTTTCTCCCCAATTCTTTTTATGATTAAATGTGGCTTATGGGTTAAAAAGGTTGGAGACCCCTGTTCTAGAGAGAGCATTTGAGCTGTGCCATCAGCATTACAGGGGCCTCTTGTTAGTGGATAGTTAACAAAAAATACATATTTTCATTGCACACATCTCTCCCTCCATTTATAAAATGCAGCCTCCGACTGCTGGAGGGCTGCGGGTTGTGGTCCTTGATATATGTAAATTATTCTATTGATTTTTGAACACACGTCAAGCAAAAGCAGGGTTTAATGGAATCAGTAAATCAATGCATTTAGGGGCACTCAACCTGGGTGCTCAACGCCTTGCCCCTTTTAGCATATAAAAAAATATAAAATAGGGATCGTCCGGAGGGGGGAATATTATTTGGTCTCTGTTTGTTTGTTTGGGAACCTGTGTGTTAATCATGTGTGTTACATGTCTGTCTCTACAGCTGGAGGCCATAAATCAGTCAATTAGCATCGAGCAGTCACAGTCCGACCGCAGCAAGCGGCGATTTCTTCCTGTAACGTAAGTCATCGTGAAGTTGGGGCTTTTTGGTTTAAAGAATCTCCTCTACACTTGGGGTCTTCAAGCTGCGTCCCACCAGTCATTACTGGGCTGCTGTCCACCAAATGATACTTGGTTTTGTAATGCAGGACCCGCTAGTGAACCAAATGTTGCACCACGTATGTAATACTAGAAAAAATGCTGCTGCAGCACCTCTTTGTTGCAAAAGGGAAAAGTCGAGTTTTTCTGACCTAATAAATTCTAGTGATGCACCAAATCCAGGATTTGGTTCGGGATCGGGCTTTTTCAGCTGCATTCGGAATCGACCAAATCCTTCTGCCTGGCCAAGCCGAATCAGATTCCTAATTTGCATATGTAAATTAGGGGCAGGAAGGGAAATCACATGACTTTTCATCACAAAACAAGGAAGTAAAACATTTCCCCCCACTTTTTCCTTTCCCGGCTCTAATTTGCATATGCAAATTAGGATTCAGATTCGGTTCGATATTCGGCCGAATATTTCACGAAGGATTTGGGGATTTGGCAGAATTCCAAATAGTGGATTCTGTGCAGAGCCCTAATAAATTCAAATTTTCACTTTTGCAACAAAGAGGTGCTGCAAATAATTCAGTCTACAATATAAAATTAAATTCCTGAACCAGCAAGTGTATTTTTTTTTTGTTGTAATATTGGTGTGTAGGTGCATCTCAGGTCATTTTGCCTGGTCATGTGATTTCAGAAAGAGCCAGCACTTTAGGATGGAACTGCTTTCTGGCAGGCTGTTGTTTCTCCTACTCAATGTAACTGAATGTCTCAGTGGGACCTGGATTTTACTATTGAGTGCTGTTCTTAGATCTACCAGGCAGCTGTTATCTTGTGTTAGGGAGCTGTTATCTGGTTACCTTCCCATTGTTCTGTTGTTTGGCTGCTGGGGGGAACTTGCAGTACAGCAGTAAAGAGTGACTGAAGTTTATCAGAGCACAAGTCACATGACTGGGGGCAGCTGGGAAACTGACAATAGGGTTGCCAGCCGGCCGGTTTTTTACCTGCCTAGCCGGCGCCGGTATTACAAATTTATCGGCAATGTATTTGCCGGTAATTTGTAATACCCTTGAAAAAAAAGCCCTTGGCCCACCCCCAATTCGCTCAGAACTTACTTTTGTATTTCAGTCTTCTGGACATCACGTGATGTTGCCCCGCCCCTTTTAGGGCATGTTGTGTGGCGCCACCCCTTTTACATCACGTCCTGCCCCTTTTTGTGCCCCCCACCCCACCAGCCGGTTATCTTTTTCAGAAAAGGTGGCAACCCTAGTCCAGCCCCATGTCAGATTTCAAAATGAAATATAAAAAAATCGGGGGAAAAAATGTCAGTGCAGATGCGTTTTGAAAAAAATAAATTTTTCCCCATGACTTTATCCCTTTACGGTAAGAAGATCCAAATTACAGAAAAACCCCAGGTCCCGAGCATCCTGGATAACAGGTCCCATGCCTGTAAATGGGTTTCTATCTTGAACATGCAGAACATGTAGTACCTGTACAAAAGGTGATCCATGTCCAAATAAGCTTACAATCGTCTGTCTGTGTGTCTGTCTGTCTCAGGCTATCCGTTCCCCCAGATCAAGTCACTAAAGTGACAGTTGGCAGGCTGCATTTCAGTGAGACCACCTCAAATAACATGAGGAAGAAAGGAAAGCCCAACCCAGACCAGAGGTAAGTGCCAAGCACTGGGTAATGGCCTAAATACCAATATTGTTTGTACCCGCGTGTAATTCTGTATGAACATAAGTAGCACAATTCAACCACATCCACTCACTGTCACATACAAACCAACCCAATTGTAGAACATCATCCTCACCAACATCATAGAGACCAGAGGTGACAGCTAGACACAGAAAACCAAATAAAGTTGATTTGGTGATTCCAGTCTCCCCCGTGTGAACTGACCTTGAGCAGGTCCCTAATGTTCCCTTATTCTTTCTCTGCAGATATTTCATCCTGGTTGTGGCTCTCCAGGTTCAAGCGCAGAATCAGATGTACCTGATGGCAGCACAAGCCTCTGAGCGCATCATAGTCAGGGTAACCGAAAAGCAAACAAAAAAATCATAATGATGTGAATTCAACATGTTCCTTTAGGCTTCGAATTTCATATAAACTGGTCAAGGTTTGTGACAGTCAATCTGAATTTTATCCTTTCGGAATTCCCGTCGGACTAGCCGGCCAAGGGTCACGGAGATGCTAGGTGACGCTTGTATCGATTATTGGGAATTTTTCTTTTCTATGTAATATGTACGTTCGTTGTATCCCCACCATATTTGTTCATTACTTGCATTTTTTGTACAGCGCTGCAGAATAGGTTGGGGCTTTACAATTAACAGCTGTCAAGAAGTGATGGGCGAATTTATTCTCCAGCTGCGAATTCATGGCGAATTTGGCCAGTTCCAAAAAAATATTGACGCCCGTTGATTTTAATGGGTGTCTACTTTGACGCTGGCACCCATTTTGATGCCGGCGAATTGGCAAATTTTTTGCCGGTTTCATGAAATACGCGAAATTCGTGGCGAACCGAAACGGGACAAATTTGCCCATCACTACTGTCAAGTCAAGTCCTCCCATTGAGCACCACGAATCGATCGGCTTCCGGATTCTTCTTTATTTGCGCGGGGGGCACATGCGCAGTAGCGCGAAAAGCCGAACTTTAACGAAGAAGTTGCCTATTTTTGGCTATCCAACTACGCATGTGTTTGCTCAAGGACATTTGAAGAAAGAAGAAGAAGGTAGCTGATCGCTCCGTGGTGCTCGCTGGAACAACCCTCGGACCAGTGCAGTTTTCTGCTGATAGGAGCACCGACCTGGGGCGTCAGGTAAGTTAAATATGCCTTTACTTCTCCTTTATAGACTCTGTGGGGTTTCCCTTTGAACCAGCTTCTCAGTACTCTCTGAGTTATCAGAAAGGTACCACTGGATTTCCCTTAGTTCTCTCTCTAATGTCTTGGATATCTTTCTGGCTAGTCTGTCATTGACAGTGTTGTAACAACAGTGTACCTGGCCCCCCGCAAAAAAAATCTTCGAAGGGGCCCAGACACACAGCAGCCCCTACCCAGTCCTCCCACCACCCACTCATGACCACCATGACCACCAGAGGGGATTCCTTAGATCTATAGCAGTGATCCCCAACCAGTAGCTCATAAGCAACCTGTTGCTCTCCAACCCCTTGGATGTTGCTCCCAGTGGCCTCAAAGCAGGAGCTTATTTTTGAGTTCCAGGCTTGGAGGCAAGTTTTGGTTGTATAAAACCAGATGTACTGCCAAACAGGACCTCCTGTAGGCTTCCAGTCCACATAGAGGCTACCAAATAGCCAATCATAGACCTTATTTTGTATCTCCAGGAACTTTTTTTATGCTTGTGTTGCCAAAAAGTTGGGGACCCCTGATCTATAGGAATATAGGAAGCAGACCCCACAGTCCAGGCCCCCTGTTCCCCAGTAGCGTCAGCTTTCTCTATAATTGTGTCACTGACCATTGATCTACTGTTTGAGGTTTCCTACCATCGTTGAGTAAACGGTGGAGTAGAAGGTCATTCTTTGGCTATATATGTTGGCTTTGTGAGAAGTGGAAGGATTGTTCTTTTCCATATGGGACATATCTGCTAAAGTGTGAAGATGATCTCAATACATCAGGTGTATTTTTTTTTTTTTTTATTTCAATAATTTTTATTGTGTTTCACAAAACAAAAGACGCATAGGTAGCATACAGCAGCAAAAAATGGAAATGACAACCATTACACAGATATTAAATCAAGAATACTGCAGTGAAAGGCTCATGGTACAGACAAATAATATGTAATAGGAAATAAAAAAATCACATCAGTACCAATAGACCAAACACAGTAGCTAACAGAATATAACCAGCCATTGCGTGATAAAGCATAGTAAAAACACAAGGTGTATTTCAATAACAAATAACAAACTAAATGACAGATTCTCCAATGTACCCAGAGAGAGATGGGCCCACAAAGGGCCCCAAACAACCGGTTTAGGAAATTTGAATCAAATACTAAGCAATGTCAGATGATAACCAGGCCCGTACCTGTATTCCAACCACGGACCCCAAATTTTCAGAAATCTGCTATGGGAATCATTTAAGATACTGGTCATTTTTTCCTGAGACATGATCCAGTCAATCTTATGCTTAGCAATCTCAATGGACAATACTTTGGTCTTCCAAGCTTTTGCAATAGTGCTCTTAGCAGCAGTTGTAATGGCCGTAAAAAGTTGGAATTGGGACCGAGTGAGTTGGTCAGGTTTTTGCCCCAATAAAGCCGTTTTAGGATGCCTAGGAATTACAACTTGGAACACAGAGTGAGTCATAGTGTAAACTCGAATCCAAAAGCGACGCACACTCGGGCATTCCCACCAAACATGGAACATAGAACCCACTTGTCCACACTCACGAAAACATCTAGGGTCAGCAGATGGGGCAAATTTAGCAATCCGGGCTGGAACCAGGTACCACCTGAATAAAACTTTATAATTAGCCTCGAGCAAAGAAACATTTTTAGAGGATCGCATGACATTGCTCCAAATCGACTCCCATTCGTCACCATCTAATTGACAGGTCAAATCTCTATGCCACGATCGTACGTAGGACAACTGATCCGGCACGACCTTGTCATAAAAATTCCTATACAGCAAGGAAATTACTTTCCGACTCAAAGGGTTGCGGGAACACCATAGTTCAAAAAACGACTGCGATGTATTCACCCCTCCCTCAGAGATCCATTGGGACCGGGCAAAATGTAATAGTTGTCGCATACGGAAATACTCTGAAGGAGGAATGAAATATTTATCAATAAGGCGTTGAGGGGAGTATGGTCCTGTATCAGTGTATAACTGTCCCAAATAGCGTATATTAGTAGAGGTCCACCATTGAAAAGCGGAAGGCTGTAACCCTGGGCGAAAGAGGGGGTTCCCTAGAAAGGGCATAGCTGGCGTGCAAGCAGTTAGCAAAGTATTTCTCAAACTAACCGAGTCCCAAATTTTCAGGGTGTGAGTCAAACACACACTCCCCGTTAATGGTCGCTGTTTAGGGGGACACCATACCAATGCTGCCGGAGAATATGGTAGGGTGAATGAACTCTCCAAGGCAACCCAATGAGGGCAATCATGAACAGAGTGTAAAGCTAAGATTTGGGAGATCTGGGCTGCCTTATAATAATAGTGCCAATTAGGTAAGCCCAGACCACCTTTATCCCTAGGATAAGTTAATACAGAATGGCGTATTCTAGGGTGTTTCCTCGCCCAAACAAACTGTAAGATTTTAGAGTTAAACCGGGACATGTCAGCTAAAGGAATTGGAATTGGGAGCGTTCTAAAAAGGTATAAGATCTTAGGCAAAATAGTCATCTTAATGGAATGGATCCTCCCTATCCACGAGATGTGATAACAGTGCCATCTATCCAACAAATCGTACAGAGACTTATAAACCGGGGGATAATTATATTTATACAGGGAGGCATAATCCCGAGTTAATTTAACCCCCAATAAGGAGATAAAGTGGGGCTGCCAAGCAAATTCAAAGTTCAGTTGTAACAACTTTACAGCTTCCGGGGATAGATTGATATTAAGGGCCTCAGTTTTGTTACGGTTAATATGAAGGCCAGATATTCGACTAAATGCCTCCAAGAGATTAAATAAATTGGGGAGAGAGGTTAACGGATGTGAAATTACAAGTGATAAATCGTCAGCAAAGAGACTGACCTTATGATGAGCTCCGCCAACCGCAATCCCCTTAATATTTAAGTCAGACCTAATAGCGGCCGCTAGGGGCTCTATAGCTAAATTGAATAAAATGGGAGAAAGAGGGCACCCTTGACGGGTCCCCCTACAAATCATAAAGGGTTCAGACAGAAACCCCATTATATTAACCAAGGCGGAGGGGCCATGATAAAGCGAGTGAATCCAAGTTTTAAATTTGTCACCAAATCCCCATTTGCTCAGAGAAAAATACAGATAGTCCCAGTGAATAGAATCAAAGGCTTTACGAATATCTAACTTAAGCAGCATTGATTTAACCCCCGAAGATTTAGCATGCAGAGTCAATAGGATCAAACGTCTAATAGCATCCCCGGCGTGACGTCCAGGAACAAACCCCACTTGGTCCCTGTGTATTATTTGAGGTAGAAAGGAGTTGATCCTGATAGCTAATATTTTCCCCAATAGCTTAACATCCGTATTCAACACTGAAATCGGCCTATAATTCTTACAATCTGATAAATTGGAGTCAGGTTTGGGAATCGCAGATATCTGAGCCTTCAAGGTCTCAGCTTGAAACGACCCTCCCACTTTCAGGGCATTAAACATTTTGGTCAAGTAAGGGCCGACCACAGGGAGAAATTTTTTGTAATAAATGTTGGAGAGCCCATCTAGGCCAGGAGCTTTCCCCGACCCCAAATCTCTAATCGCAAATTGGACTTCCTCTAGGGTAATGTCCTCGTCCATCCGTTGAGACTGGAATTCTGTTAATCGAGGGAGATCTAGATCCTGAAAAAACTTGTCATAATTAACCAGAGGGACATTACCCGGTTTAGAATACAATTTCTGATAAAAGTTGGCAAATTCAGTAACTATTTTAGAAGGGACATCAGGTGTATTTTTTATATATATTTTTTAAAGGTAATGCTTTATTTGTTTTCAAGAACAAAAAACATTGACAAACAATAAACCCTTACGTTCCAAACGTGTGTCACTGGATTTGATTTTACATATTGAAAAGTCTAATCACCTTACTTAAAGGTAGGGATGCACCGAATCCACCATTTTAGATTCGGCCGAACCCCTGAATCCTTCGCCAAAGATTCAGCCAAATACTGAACCGAATCCGAATCCTATTTTGCATATGCAAATTCAATTTTTTTACTTCCTTGTTTTGTGACAAAATGTCATGTGATTTCCCTCCCCACATTCAGATTCGGTTGGGCTAGGCACAAGGATTCGGCTGAAAAAGGCCGAATCCTGGCAGAATCCAGAACCGAATCCTGGATTCGGTGCATCTCTACTTACAGGTTGACTATTTCATAGGAAATGTTTATACGCAGATGGTCTGCCTTATACATTCGCCAATCATTCCTCGGTTGGGTGCCGGATTCCCACTAGGGACTCCATATCTTTTCAAATTTACGGTCGGTACCTCTGGCTTCGTATGTGAGTTTAGTAGGGATCCACTATTGGAATTCGGCCATATCCCCGAATCCTTGCTGAAAGATTCAGCCTAATACGGAATCCTAATTTGCATATGCAGGGCAGGAAAATAAAAAAGTGGAAAAAAATCTTCTTTTGTGATGAAAAGTCACGTGATTTCCCTAACCGCCCCTAATTTACATATGCAAATTAGGATTTGGATTCAGGTTCGGCCAGGCACAAGGATTCGGCCGAATCCGAATCCTGCTGAAAAAGGCAGAATTACTGTTTATTACTGGGCAGACCCAGATCATGTGTATAAAGTTGGCCGCAGGAGGGTAATTTTATATTTACTTAAAATTAATTGGAGAGTAGTGGGATTCATTTTTATTGGTGATAATTCACCAGTGTATGTTCCTCATTCATTTGCAGTGGGGAAAAACAGAATTTACGCCATAAAGTGATGATGTAGGTGAGATATTAGCCATTAGCAGGAGGATATTAGCTGGATTTGTTGGACTGAACTGGGGGAGATTTCTCATGGCTGAATTCAGGGTGTAACTATAGAGGAAGCAGACCCTGCGGCTGCAGGGGGGCCCAGTAGGTATAGGGGCCACACAAGGCCCTAATTCATATTCAATTTCAATAAATATTGGTAGAACTGGTCAATCTCTAGACATTTTGGGGACCTGAAAAATAATTTGCTATGGGGCTCAGTAATATCAATTTACGCCACTGTCTGTGCTCTATTGGCGAATATTCACAGTTTCGCCCTGGTGTAAAGATGTAAAGGATAAACGTTGTAAAGTTAATTTGCCTTGTACTTTCCCTTTAGTCATTTACAGATGACGTGGCGTTTTTCATTTTTGCTGAAAATGATCCCAATGTTGCTTCTAGTCAAAATGTCGTATTCCATAGTAATAATAACGATGTTTCTTTATCCGTTGTACAGGACCCAATTCATGTTTTGACTTGACTCATTCAGTTTTTTTGGCTTCTAGGCTTCTAACCCAGGACAGTTTGAGAGCGACAGTGAGGTGCTGTGGCAACGCGGGCAACTGCCGGACACGGTCTTCCATCATGGCAGGATTGGCATCAACACGGAACGACCAGATGAAGCACTTGTGGTACATGGCAATGTCAAGATCATGGGCTCTCTCATGCACCCGTCTGATATCCGAGCCAAGGAATCCGTCGAGGAGGTAAGAAATCAGTGCGGATGAGTTAAAGGAACAGTAACACCAACAAATGAAAGTGTCTTAAAGGAATGACAATATAATGTAACGTTGTGCTGCACTGATAAAACTGGTGTGTTTGCTTCAAAAATACAACTATAGTTTATATAACCAATCTGCTGTGTAGTCACGGGGCAGCCATTCAAGCACAGGACACACAGTAGATAACAGATAAGTACTACTTTAGTTTATATAAACAAGCTGCTGTGTAGCCATGGGGGCAGCCATTCAAGCACAGGATACACAGTAGATAACAGATAAGTACTACTATAGTTTATATAAACAAGCTGCTGTGTAGCCATGGGGGCAGCCATTCAAGCACAGGATACACAGTAGATAACAGATAAGTACTACTATAGTTTATATAAACAAGCTGCTGTGTAGCCATGGGGGCAGCCATTCAAGCACAGGATACACAGTAGATAACAGATAAGTACTACTATAGTTTATATAAAACAAGCTGCTGTGTAGCCATGGGGGCAGCCATTCAAGCACAGGATATACAGTAGATAACAGATAAGTACTACTATAGTTTATATAAACAAGCTGCTGTGTAGCCATGGGGGCAGCCATTCAAGCACAGGATACACAGTAGATAACAGATAAGTTCTACTATAGTTTATATAAACAAGCTGCTGTGTAGCCATGGGGGCAGCCATTCAAGCACAGGATAGACAGTAGATAACAGATAAGTACTACTATAGTTTATATAAACAAGCTGCTGTGTAGCCATGGGGGCAGCCATTCAAGCACAGGATACACAGTAGTTAACAGATAAGTACTACTATAGTTTATATAAACAAGCTGCTCAAACAATGCTGAAAAAGGAGAAAAGGCACAGGATAAACAGCAGATAACAGATAAGCTCTGTAGAATACAATGTGATTTTTCAGACCTTATCTGTTATCTACTGTGTATGCTGTGCTTGAATGGCTGTCCCCATGGCTACACAGCAGCTTGTTTATATAAACTATAGTAGTACTTATCTGTTATCTATTGTGTATCCTGTGCTTGAATGGCTGTCCCCATGGCTACACAGAAGCTTGTTTATATAAACTATAGTAGTACTTATCTGTTATCTACTGTGTATCCTGTGCTTGAATGGCTGCCCCCATGGCTACACAGCAGCTTGTTTATATAAACTATAGTAGTACTTATCTGTTATATATTGTGTAACCTGTGCTTGAATGGCTGCCCCCATGGCTACACAGCAGCTTGTTTATATAAACTATAGTAGTACTTATCTGTTATCTACTGTGTATCCTGTGCTTGAATGGCTGCCCCCATGGCTACACAGCAGCTTGTTTATATAAACTATAGTAGTACTTGTCTGTTATCTACTGTGTATCCTGTGCTTGAATGGCTGCCCCCATGGCTACACAGCAGCTTGTTTATATAAACTATAGTAGTACTTATCTGTTATCTACTGTGTATCCTGTGCTTGAATGGCTGCCCCCATGGCTACACAGCAGCTTGTTTATATAAACTATAGTAGTACTTATCTGTTATCTACTGTCTATCCTGTGCTTGAATGGCTGCCCCCATGGCTACACAGCAGCTTGTTTATATAAACTATAGTAGTCTTTCTAAAGCAAACACACCAGTTGTACCAATACAGAGCAACAGTACATTATATTGTCATTCCTTTAAACGCTTTCATTTTTTGGTGTTGCTGTTCCTTTAAATAAACAAGATGATACAAGGGAATCGGGATTAGGAGCAAAACAACCTCTGCAGGTCAAAATCTGATACAACTATGGTACCTGTTAACAGAATACCCAGGACCTGGGGCTTTTCAGATAAGGGGTCTATCCGTAATTTGAATCTCCAAACGTATCTGGATAACGGGTTTCCAGATAACGGATCCCATACCTGCAGTGGCAAGGTTTGCAGTAGAATGAAGGATAGAACTACTAATGGCTAATAACAGGCTAATCTCTTATATCTGCTAATGGTCTGGTTTCTTTGCATTTTCAGGTGGATACAACAGAACAGTTGAAACGGATCTCTCAGATGCGCCTTGTTCATTATCACTACAAACCTGAGTTTGCCAGCACTGTGGGACTAGATGAAAATGCAGCAGAAACAGGTCAGTCTTCCAGACTCTCTACTCTATTTCTCCAACTCTGCAGAACCAGTGGCTACAGCAAAATAATCCTCCAAATAGAATCCCAGTTTATCTGTTTAAATCTGGCTCCATGATCTCTGTCCCTGCAGCTGGAGTTGGAAACAGTAAAGGGGATGTAAAGGCAAAAATAAAATCCAATACAAATCTCTACACAGTCGCCGACTGCTCTACAGGGAAACAAACAAAGCTGCTTGAGTTCTGCATGGCTAGGAAGTAAGGCGGGGGCTCCCCCTGCTGTTCATAAGTATGATTGTTTCCCTGCAGAGCAGTTAGGGACCGTCTGACAATTCCTATCCACAGCAGTAAATGAAGGGAGAATTTCACTGCATACAGTCAGGTTTCTTATAAAAACGATACACATTTATTAATTAAAGTATATTGGAGATAGGTTTCATTTTCATTAAAGAAAGTAAAAATGGGATTTTATTTTTTTGCCTTTACATGCCCTTTAAGAAACTCTAAAATAGTAGCTGTGCTGTGTAGCCATGGGGGCAGCCAAGCTAAAAAAAGGAGAAAAGGCACAGGATACACAGCTGATAACAGATAAGCTCTGTAGTACAGGTATGGCATCTGTTATCCAGAAAGCTCTAAATTATGGAATGGCCATCTCCCACAGACTCTATTTTATCCAAATAATCAAAATTTTTAAAAATGATTTCCTTTTTCTCTGTAATAATAAAACAGTCGCTTGTACTTGATCCCAACTAAGATATAATTAATCCTTATTGGAAGCAAAACCAGCCTGTTGGGTTTATTTCATGTTTTCATGATTTTTTAGTAGATTTAATGTATGAAGATCCAAATTACCGAAAGATCTGTTTTCTGAAGACCCCAGGTCCCAAGCATTCTGGATAACAGGTCCCATACCTGTATACAATGGGATTCTTCAGAACTTATCTGTTATCTACTGTGTATCCTGTGCTTGAATGACTGCCCCCATGGCTACACAGCAGCTTGTTTATATAAACTATAGTAGTACTTATCTGTTATCTACTGTGTATCCTGTGCTTGAATGACTGCCCCCATGGCTACACAGCAGCTTGTTTATATAAACTATAGTAGTACTTATCTGTTATCTACTGTGTATCCTGTGCTTGAATGGCTGCTCCCATGGCTACACAGCAGATTGTTTATATAAACTATAGTAGTACTTATCTGTTATCTACTGTGTATCCTGTGCTTGAATGGCTGCCCCCATGGCTCCACAGCAGCTTGTTTATATAAACTATAGTAGTACTTATCTGTTATCTACTGTGTATCCTGTGCTTGAATGGCTGCCCCCATGGCTACACAGCAGCTTGTTTATATAAACTATAGTAGTACTTATCTGTTATCTACTGTGTATCCTGTGCTTGAATGGCTGCCCCCATGGCTACACAGCAGCTTGTTTATATAAACTATAGTAGTACTTATCTGTTATCTACTGTGTATCCTGTGCTTGAATGGCTGCCCCCATGGCTACACAGCAGCTTGTTTATATAAACTATAGTAGTACTTATCTGTTATCTACTGTGTATCCTGTGCTTGAATGGCTGCCCCCATGGCTACACAGCAGCTTGTTTATATAAACTATAGTAGTACTTATCTGTTATCTACTGTGTATCCTGTACTTGAATGGCTGCCCCCATGGCTACACAGCAGCTTGTTTATATAGTAGAGTTTCTGATGCAAACACAGAAGTTTTACCAGTGCAGGGCAACATTATAGATTATATTGTCATTCCTTTAAAACACTTTTATTTTTTAGTGTTACTGTTCCTTTAAGTGTGGAGGGTGAGGGAGGGCAGCATCACTGTGGCTGCCCAGGGTCCAAAACTCCCCAGTCTTCTTTTGGAACAAATCTCACCTTATTAGTGTAACAGCAACCGATTCTCTTTCTTTTCTGACTGCAACACTTAGAGGATAAGTAAACCTTTAAAACAAGTGAATGTAAAATTGATGAGGGGGCTATTCTAAGCACTTTTGTCATTTACATTCATTATTTATTTTGTTTTTAATTCCAAGATAGGGATACATGTACTGTTAATATGAATGAATTGTGTTACAACAGCGCCACCTGCTGGTCAGTTTCCCACCAGTCTGACCACCAAGTAGTCAAGGAAGTTGTCAGGAGAAAGAAAGAGGCTGCTCTGATGTTCTTCTGCTTAGGAAAGATGTGAGAAAGGTTTCTATTTTTTATCTTAAGCAGAAGAACATCAGATCAGCCTCTTTCTTTCTCCTGACAACTTCCTTGACTACTTGCTGGTCAGACTGGTGGGAAACTGACCAGCAGGTGGCGCTGTTGTAACACAATTCATTCATATTAACAGCACATGTATCCCTTAATATCTTGGAATAAAACCAAAATAAATAATGAATGTACATTGCAAAATATCTTAGAATAGCCCCCTCATCAATTTTATATTCACTTATTTTAAAGGTTTACTTATCCTTTAAGGCGGAACCTTCTTTTTCTGCAGGGGTGATCGCTCAGGAGGTGCAGGAGATTCTCCCTGAAGCAGTTAAGGAAAGTGGAGATTTGGTATGTGCAAATGGAGAGACCATTGAAAACTTCCTGGTAGTAAACAAGGTAAGTCAGAGTAAAGCTGTTGTTGAAGATGTTACTGTGTAAGAGACGGTTTGTTTGGGGGCAGCTGTTATTACTTAACCTTTTGGATGGGAAATGGAGACCTAATTGGAAGTAATGATACTTTGGACCTGAAACACCCCATCTTCCTGATCTCCAAGGAACGGATCTTCATGGAGAATGTGGGAGCTGTTAAGGAACTCTGCAAACTGACGGACAACCTGGAAACCCGCATTGATGAGCTGGAAAGGTGGAGCCGCAAACTGGCCAAACTCCGGAGGCTGGACAGCATGAAAAGCACTAACAGGTATTCATGAAGGAGTCTTTCTGTCCATATCAATTCACTCAAAAGTACTTCTTAAAAAATAAAATCCCATTTTTACTTTTTAACAAAAAAAAACCCAATCTCCAATATACTTTAATTAAAAAATGTGTACCGTTTTTATAAGAAACCTGACTGTATGCAGTGAAATTCTCCCTTCATTTACTGCTGTGGATAGGAATTGTCAGACGGTCCCTAACTGCTCTGTAGGGAAACAATCATACTTATGAACAGCAGGGGGAGCCCCCGCCTTACTTCCCAGCCATGCAGAACTCAAGCAGCTTTGTTTGTTTCCCTGTAGAGCAGTCGGCGACTGTGTAGAGATTTGCATTGGATTTTATTTTTGCCTTTACATCCTCTTTAATGTTTCCAACTCCAGCTGCAGGGACAAAGATCATGGAGACAGATTTAAACAGATAAACTGGGATTCTATTTGGAGGATTATTTTGCTGCAGCCACTGGTTCTGCAGAGTTGGAGAAAGTTTGTATTAAACAATCCAAAAACTATAAAATCCACATTAGATTACATGACAACACAGGACCCAGTGCAGTCTGTATATTCTGATTATTAATCAGTCTTGCTGTATCAGCTTCTGGCAGATATTATTTGACTTGTGCTGTTTTGATCATTTATGACGATCCCTAAGCAGCCCAGATCACACTGAGCATGTGCACAGTCTTGGTCTTGCAAAGATGTATAACAAAGTTACACGATGGTAACCCCCTGTGGCCAACTTTGAAAGCATAAATCATTTGTTTGATTAGACTTCTGGTGCAGTAAGTTCATGTTTATGTTTAGTATACAAAATACAGCATTTCTAGCCTGATTCTATTTTAGACTTTACTTCCCCTTTAAACCCTTCCCTTGTTGTGTAGATATTCCTGGTGTCACTCCATTAACGCCGCTCTGTTTACTTCTAGTCACAGCGGGAGTAGTCAGTTCAGCCGTGCAGGGAGTGTGCCTTATAAGCAACGTCCCCCCAAAGTCATGGGCAAGGTTAGTATTGTGTTATTGTGTGTAGTAGACAGTGGCTTCTTTGCTTTTGTCTGACACCTCCTGTGTAGCAGTGTCTCTATGTGATACCGTGTGTGTTATATTTCTCTGTCCAATCCAGACTGTCCCTGCAGGCCAAAGATGTGTCAGTCAGCGGTTCCTTCAGGCAATAATCATTGTTCTGGTTATTATCATGGCTTTCAGGTAAGAAAATCTATGAGGTTAACCTGGCTACATTACACAGCATTATGAACACATATATGCCCTGAGTATTTTAAAAGGGTTGTTCCCCTTTAAATGAACTTTTTTTGATGCAGAGAGGGATATTCTGAGACCATTTGCAATTGGTTTTTATTTTTTATTATTTGTAGTTTTTGTGTTATTTAGCTTTTTATTCAGCAGCTCTCCAGTTTGCAATGTCAGCAGTCTGGTTGCTAGGGTCCAAATTCCCCTAGCAACCATGCATTCATTTGAATAAGAGACTGGAATATGAATAGGAGAGGCCTGAATAGAAAGATTAGCAATACATAGTAGCAATAACAATAAGGGGGTTATTTATCAAAGTCCGAATTTATCTCAATATTTTCTGCTACAAACTCCCATCAAATCTGCTCGGGTTTTTTACGCTTATTTATTATTACATTTTCCCGAAAAGTTGCTTTGCGGGAAAAAAATCGGAGTTTCATTATTTTTTTGGATTTTTCATCCGATTTTCACAATTTTTTCACCCAAAAAATCTGATATCTTATGCTTTTTGCTAGGGATGCACCGAATCCAGGATTCGGTTCGGGATTCGGCCAGGATTCGGTCTTTTTCAGCAGGATTCGGATTCGGGCGAATCCTTCTGCCCAGCCGAATCAAATCCTAATTTGCATATGCACATTAGGGGCGGGGAGGGAAATTGCTTGATTTTTTGTCAGAAAACAAGGAATTAAAAAATGTTTTCCCCTTCCCACCTCTAATTTGCATATGCAAATTAGGGTTCGGATTCGATTCTTTATTTGGCCGAATCCATAATAGTGGATTCGGTGCATCCCTACGTTTTTGCCTGAAAACTTTGGGGTATTGCATGAAAACCCAGCGCACATCAAAAAATCATTCTCCCATTAACTTATATGCGACCTTGACAGGTCTGAGATGCCAGATTTCCAGATTGTGACTTTTCCATCCTCTTGGTTTAATAAATTCCGAAAAATTTAAAAAGTCAGATTTTAAAAGAAAAAAGTTTTCGTGATTTCTGCATTCGGAGTTTAGTAAATGACCCCCTAAATGTGTCACTTTCGAGAGCGTTTGTTTTTTTAGATGAGGTCGGTGACCCCCACACACACAACGTTGAAGTCTGGAAATGTCAGAAAAAGAAGACAAATAATTCCAAAACTTTAAAAAAGAAAAATGAAGACCAATTGCTTAGAATTGGCCATTTTATAAACTCAAGTTAACGTTAACTTAAAGGGCACCTGTTGGGTAAAAATGTTATCCCCAACCGAAGGTGAGGGCTAATAGAGCTGCATTCTGGTTGGGGATAACATTGTTTTTTGTTTTTTTTAAAAAAAAAACCTGTCCCCCGCCAGCGCTACGCTACCCGCACCGGAGCAGCCATGTCCTGTCACTCTCACTCGCATAATGAAAATGTGCCCGAAGCGCTCGTTATGCGCATGTGGCTGACTCAACATGGCTGCTCACACCTGGAGCTCCCTCCCAGTACGGGTAACGTAGCGCTGGCGGGGGGCATTTTTTAAAAAAAAAAAAAAACTGTTATCCCCCACCCGAATGCGGCTCTATTAGCCCACACCTTTGGTTGTGGATAACATTTTTACCCAACAGGTGCCCTTTAAAGGTGGTTACCCCCTTAATGGGAATGGTCTGGCACCATCAGCACCCCGTTTCCTCTGGGTCCCTAAAATATATCCTACCTGCCTCCCCCTGATGGCGACCCTGTTCATACCCAACAACCTTCAACTACCTCTACATTCATCCCCCAAGTCCTTATTTGTAGAATTCTTTCAATACCACGGCCCTTACTATGCGCACATTTAATCCTTCGAAATTCTCACCTACTGCATCGTGTTACTTACTATTTGTAATTACTAGGGATCCTGTCATCGGAAAACATGTTTTTTTCAAAACGCATCAGTTAATAGTGCTGCTCCAGAAGAATTCTGCACTGAAATCCATTTCTCAAAAGAGCAAACAGATTTTTTTATATTCAATTTTGAAATCTGACATGGGGCTAGACATTTTGTCAATTTCCCAGCTGCCCCTGGTCATGTGACTTGTGCCTGCACTTTAGGAGAGAAATGCTTTCTGGCAGGCTGCTGTTTTCCTTCTCAATGTAACTGAATGTGTCTCAGTGGGACATGGGTTTTTACTATTGAGTGCTATTCTTAAGGTGGCCATACACGGGCAGATAAAGCTGCCGATATCGGTCGTTTGGACCGATTTGACAGCTTATCTGCCCGTGTATTGCGGCTTCCGACGGGTCATCCCGATCGATATCTGCCCACGATATCGATCGGGAAGGTTGGATTTTTACCCGACCGACCCGTCGGAGCCGCTTGGCGCATCGTAATTCGATCGTTCGGCCATACGGCCGAACGCTCGAATTACCCCCGATATAGCCACGCAGTTTAGTGGCATATCGGGGAAAGATCCGCTCGTTTGGCGATGTCGCCAAACGAGCGGATCTTTAAGTCTATGGCCACCTTTAGATCTACCAGGCAGCTGTTATCTGGTTACCTTCCCATTGTTCTTTTGTTTGGCTGCTGGGGGGGGAGGGAGGGGGTGATATCACTCCAACTTGCAGTACAGCAGTAAAGAGTGATTGAAGTTTATCAGAGCACAAGGCACATGAGGCAGCTGGGAAATTGACAATATGTCTAGACCCATGTCAGATTTCAAAATTGAATATAAAAAAATCTGTTTGCTCTTTTGAGAAATGGATTTCAGTGCAGAATTCTGCTGGAGCAGCACTATTAACTGATGTGTTTTGAAAAAAAAAATTCTCATGACAGTATCCCTTTACTATTACACTATTTACATTTTCTCTATTTTCTTTAACATTTCCAATGGTTTCCTTTGTGCAGTGTCCTCTCCATGACAACACTGTATGTATTGAACTTGCGCAGTGAAGACGACTTGTTGGGCATCGACGGGTAAGCGACTTGGCTTCCTTAGGAGAAAGAAATATACAACCTTCTTATAGTTACACAGAGAGAACTCTCCTGATTCCATAGGACTGGAGACAAAGGAGTGCAGTACAGGAATGAACAAAAAAAGAGAAGGCAAAAAGGGAGAATAAGGAGAGATAAGAGTAGAAAGGGGCATAGGAACAAAACATCAGAACAAAAGTTGGATCTGGGGGTGGGGAGAACAGGTTGGCTTTGGCCTACTGCTTTCCACTTTTCATTCCAGATTAAAATGCCTTTATTAGCAGCAATGGCACAAACTGGCATTTTAGTCTGGTCTAAAAAGAGGAGTTCTGCCCAAATTATCCAAATTCAATGTGACATGTGCGGAGATTACAGTTTCTTGCTCTACCACCTTTGTTTTTCCCCATCCATTTCTCTCTTGTGTCCTACTTCCACCTTGACTTCTTCTCTCCACAACCTTCATGGTTTTCTCTCTCCCAAGATTCCCTTCCCTGCTATCCCCACCTTGTGTTCATTCCTTTCGGGCAGAGACACGCGCTCAAATTCGGGGAGATTAGTCGCCCAGCGACAAATCTCCTCTTCTTCAGGGCAACTAATCTCCCCGAACTGCCTCCCGCCGGCAAGAATGTAAATCGCCATTGGTATGGCAATCGGTGCGCTTCGTTTTTTGAAGTCGCTCGAAGTTGACTCACCAGGAAACTTCAGGCGACTTCAGCAAATGAAGCGATTCGAGTGCCATCCCGCCGACGATTTTCATCCTAGCCGGCGGGAGGCAGTTCAGGGCAGTGTCGGACTGGCCCACAGGGATACCAGGAAAAGTCCCGGTGGGCCCAGGTGTCAGTGGCCCCTCATGCTGCTGAACATTTGGCCTATTTCATGGCCATTCCCTATTTTTATGAGAACGAAGAGGCTAAATAGTTGGAAAAATAGATTATAGTATGTAAAGAAAAGAGACTAGGAGAATAGAGGTTGAGTGAGGAGAGGAAGAAAGGAGAGGCAGAGTGGGCCCCTGGTCTAAGATTAATTGGTGGGCCCCTGGTCAAAGTTTTTGGGTGGGCCCCTGGTGTCCCAGTCTGACACTAGTTCAGGGAGATTAGTCGCCCCAAAGAAGTGGCGATTTATCACCTGGCAACTAAATCTCCCTTAATCTGAGCGTGTGTCTCCGCCCTTTATCATCTAGTACAGGGCTGTCCAACTGGAGGCCCGTGGGCCGGATGTGGCCTTCCAAAGAATTTTTATGGCCCCCATTGTATGACATCATTTTAATATAATCTGGCTCTGGAACATGCTGAATGTGAAATAATTGGCCAACTACATGTGATACGTTGGACAGCAGTGGTCAAATGGAATCCACCCCTTCCCTTTTCTCTCTTTCATCCTCTCCTCCTTCTTCCACTTTTATCTTCTATTCTCCCCTCACCAATTCACCATCTGCTCCAACCTTCTCTCCATTTTTATCACTTTCTTATTTTGATCAATGTGAATATCTGCCACTATTTTTTCTTGCTTCCTGGTTCTTATGTCTCATGGTCTCATGTCTGGCAGCTCTATCACTCCGCCTGGTAGCTGTACTCTGACTTTCTTCCGACAGATCCGCCTTACTCTTCCTTATGCTCTATGCACTGGGTATGTCTCCATCTCTCTCGTATCTGTTTGAAAGCCTGAAGCCACCTCATTTCTTCCCTTCTGGTTTATTTCAATATTTTTTATCTTTTTTTTAGGTCTAGCCAAAACTTTGACACCACGCAACTGAAAGGCAACACAACCACTCCTCCGAATATAACGAAAAGTCCAGGTTGGTTTTGATCTGTGTAGAAATGTATTCACTACAGGTGGCCATAGATACACGATAATATCGTACAAAACACATTTTCGTACAATATTTAGTGTCTATATGATGGGAAGAGAGCTGACCGATATCGGGACAAGACTTGGATATCGGTCCAATGAGCCGTTGATCGGGCCGGTCGTACAATTTTGATCTGGCTCCTTTGAAGACACCCAAACATCGGCCATTAATAGTGCTGAATCATCAGATACAGTTAGAATTCTATTGTTTCTATATGTAAAATATCGATTCATCTCTACACGTGTGTATTGAAACGAACAATCTATCTTGGAAACATCTTTTCCAGGAAAGATCGTAATTGTTACATCTATGGGCACCTTAAAGGGATACTGTTATGGGGAAAAAAAAAATTTTTCAAAATGAATCAGTTAATAGTGCTGCTCCAGCAGAATTCTGCACTGGAATC
Source organism: Xenopus laevis (assembly GCF_017654675.1). Classification (NCBI taxonomy): domain Eukaryota; kingdom Metazoa; phylum Chordata; class Amphibia; order Anura; family Pipidae; genus Xenopus; species Xenopus laevis. The sequence goes on from NC_054378.1 coordinate 6,718,564, forward strand.
CATTTCTCAAAAAAGCAAACTGATTTTTTTATATTCAATTTTGAAATCTGACATGGGGCTAGACATATTGTCAGTTTCCCAGCTGCCCCAAGTCATGTGACTTGTGCTCTGATAAACTTCAATCACTCTTTACTGCTGTACTGCAAGTTGGAGTGATATCACCCCCTCTTTCCCCGCCAGCAGCCAAACAAAAGAACAATGGGAAGGTAACCCGATAGCAGCTCCCTAACACAAGATAACAGCTGCCTGGTCGATCTAAGAACAACACTCAATAGTAAAAACCCATGTCTCACTGAGACACATTCAGTTACATTGAGAAGGAAAAACAGCAGCCTGCCAGAAAGCATTTCTCTCCTAAAGTGCAGGCACAAGTCACATGACCAGGGGCAGCTGGGAAATTGACAAAATATCTAGCCCCATGTCAGATTTCAAAATTGAATATAAAAAAATCTGTTTGCTCTTTTGAGAAATGGATTTCAGTGCAGAATTCTGCTGGAGCAGCTCTATTAACTGATTCATTTTGGGAAAAAAAATTTTTTCCCCATGACAGTATCCCTTTAAGGAAACTCATTAATACAATGCCTCCAGAGCCCTGCCTTCCAAAGTTCCCTAGTTGACCACCATTTGTCATACATGTTAATAACATTAGTCCATGTCTGGCAGGATTGTGGTGGTGATCACCAACCAGGAGCATCTATAGTTTTAGTTACTGTTACCACCTGACCAGTAAAAGTGATGTTATTAATAGGCGAGGTAGATAAAAATATAGAAAGGCTGGTATTTTGGGCAAGAAAAGCCGGAGTTAGAACAGATACTTGAACTGTGCATGTGACTGCCACCCGGAGAGCTTGGGAACAGATATCAAGTGGCTACAGGTGGCAGTTGCAAACAGTTACAGCAAATAGGGCAGTATTGGGGGTCAACAGTATTGGGGAAAGTTTATAAAAGAGAAGTTACAGTATATAAATGGGTTTCTTTGTCCTTTAATTAATCAAAAGGTATTTTTTAATGAATATATATTCCTAGAATAAGTAAAGACCAAATGATCTAAACAGCTTGCAAATTATCTGGTTCAGCCAATAAAGGTATTATATAAACTCCACATTTTGGGGTTATTCACTGGACTGGTTTCTAAAGCCGACTCTACATGGGACAACAAGCTTGACCCCTCCAGAATGAGAGCAGCTTATCATAATCCGGGATGTCATTTAAGGCAGAAATAAATGACGGAATTTTGCTCATAAATCTCACAATAAACAAAGCGGCAAATTTATTAAAGGACGAATTTTCGCCTGCGAAGGTTTCGCCTGCGAAGGTTTCGCCGCGCTTCATGCCACTTAGCCAGGCGCAAATTTGTTACAACGCTAATTCACTAAAATGCGTCTCGGCAGCCGAACGCCGGCGAAGTTTCGGTCATGTTAATTCGTCAGCGCGAGCATTTCGTAACAAACTTTCGCTAACGTTGGCAAGCGAAACTTTGATAGTAATCTTAGGCTTAGGTCAATTTCAAGGTCGTATATATGTTTACAAATGTCCAAGGAAGCAAAATAAAAAGATCTTCGAATTCCCTAGACATGAGCCCACCCTAAAACAAACGTGGCATGGTTGAGAAGAAAATGTTCATAAAAATCTTTAAAAGTTAGAACTTTTAAAGACAATTCCGCTTTAAAATATGAAAAAAAACACCAGCGTTTTTTTTAGAACTTTTATGACTTTTCGGCCTACAGGATATGATGTCACTGACATAAGATTGAGGAGGATGTAGCTTCATCTTATCAGTTTGCCAGGTCTAAAGGTGGCCATAGACGTAGAGATCCGCTAGTTTGACGATGTCGCCAAACAAGCGGATCTCTTCCCGATATGCCCACATTGAGGTGGGCGATATCGGGCTGATCTGAATCATAATGCATCCGATACGGGCAGTCGGATTGCGGGACCACATAAACGCACAGATGCGACCGCGATCCGACGGTTAAAAAATCCAGTTGAATCTGTGCGTTTATGTGGCCCCTTGATCAATCGGGTAGCCCGTCGGATGGCCCCACACACGGGCCAATAAGATGCCGACTCGGTCTCTCGTCAGCTTTTATCGGCCCGTGTATGGGGGCCTTTTCGGTGGCGAAGGAAACTCTGGTGAAAGAGGTTACGTTCTGTAAAATTCACACTTTAGTGAATTTGCGGAGTAACGATCGTTCACCTGAGCAAAAATTCACCTGGCGATAGGGCGCTGATCGTAGGAGAATCATCAGCACACAGGAGTTTAGTTAAGCAGGGCAAGCCCTTGCAATTTTATTAAATGCAGTGCAACGTTTCCATAGGGCGCTGATCTACAATAGCGACGGCCTCTTTCGATAGCGAATTGTCCTCTACGCCTGTTCATAAATTTTCGCTAGTGACCGCCACTTAATTTTAGTAAAATTGAGTAAAGTCTCAATTGATGTGACTGCAGTAAACCCCGAGCTTAAGCAGCCGTTACAGTGTCCATTTATGCTTTTGGGCAGGGGTGTAAATACTACAATCACTATACTAGTCCTGTCTCATATTGTCTGCTTCAGCCATAGATGCTGATAGCAAAAGCACAATCCATATTTGTCTTGCAATTTAGAGATACTGAGTAAAGCAGCTGCACAAATACTGCAATGCTAAGTAACTAGGGATTCACCAGTTATTGGCTATAACAGTTGGCACATATTGGTCAATGCTGCTGTGCCCGCACTGAACTCTGTGATAAATTGTCTCCATGTTATTCCACAGACTGGCATCAAGATCCTCCGCTCACCATTAACCTCTGCATGAATCCTCCTTGTGAAGCCGTCTGCTGCCCTCGTATTCTAAGCTCACCGTCTCCCACCATCACCTGGAAAACCTCAGCCGAAACCATCGCACAGACAGGTGGGAAACTGGCAAAGCATCTGCTGAACCCTATTACTGTATTAATACATTTCAGGGATTTCCCAACCTGGAAATAGACCAGTCCCTGAGATATAAAGTGGTTTTTCTGGATCTATATAATATATTCTTTTTGCTACAGTCAGGCTCTCCCTAAGATGAATTTATATACTATATGAGTTGTTTGCTTTTATATTTGCACAAGAATTCTACATTGCTATATAGTTGCTATTATTAGCGACCGTGGCTACTAGATGTTGTTAATTCTTATAGGGATGCACCAAATCCAGGATTTGGTTTGAGATACGGCCGAATCCTTCTGCCCGGCCGAACGGAATCCGAGGGAAATCGCGTGACTTTTTGTCACATAACAAGGAAGTAAAAAATGTTTTTCCCTTCCCACCCCTAATTTGTATATGCAAATTAGGATTCGGATTCAGTTCAGTGTTTGGCCGAATCTTTCGCGAAGGATTCGGCCGAATCCAAAATAGTCGATTCGGTGCATCCCTAATTTCTTATATTTTCAGCATGAGGCAAAGTAAGAACCTTGCGTTAGTCAGCACTTTACCAAGGGTGATGAATAGCGTCTCCAGGTGAAGTAAAAGAGCTGTATTTTCTTTATTATACCTGGAAATATGGCTGCTTTTAATGCAGAGTATTATTGCACTTGCAGCTCCATATCAGGGCTGTTGCCGAGGCAGCATTAACCCCAGGATTGCACCTGCACACCCCTAGATCCCCCCTCTTCTATATCAAAGATTTTTTTTTAGAGACATTAATGAGTAAAGGGATTCTGTCATGATTTTTATGGTGTCGTTTTTATTTCTAAATGACACTGTTTACACTGCAAATAATTGACTGTACAATATAAAATGTCATTCCTGAAGCAGCAAGTGTATTTAGTTGTAATATTGGTGTGTAGGTGCATCTCAGGTCATTTTGCCTGGTCATGTGATTTCAGAAAGAGCCAGCACTTTAGGATGGAACTGCTTTCTGGCAGGCTGTTGTTTCTCCTACTCAATGTAACTGAATGTGTCTCAGTGGGACCTGGATTTTACTATTGGGTGTTGTTCTTAGATCTACCAGGCAGCTGTTATCTTGTGTTAGGGAGCTGCTATCTGGTTACCTTCCCATTGTTCTTTTGTTTGGCTGCTGGGGGGGAAAGGGAGGGGGGTGATATCACTCCAATTTGCAGTACAGCAGTAAAGAGTGATTGAAGTTTATCAGAGCACAAGTCACATGACTGGGGGCAGCTGGGAAATTGACAATATATCTAGCCCCATGTCAGATTTCAATATTAAATATAAAAAAATCAGTTTGCTCTTTTGAGAAATGGATTTCAGTGCAGAATTCTGCTGGAGCAGCACTATTAACTGATGTGCTTTGAAAACAACATCTTTCCCCATGACAGTATCCCTTTAATATTCCCATGTACCCCATAGACCCTGCTTCATCCACAATTATTAAGAAAGGAAAGTCTCGCAATCTGGACAAGAACCGCAACTCCCTGCAGACCCTTCCCAGACCAGTCAGTCCGTTGCCACCTCACACCCAGGGCAAAAATAAACACAGCCCCAACAGTCTTCCAGTGCAGGACGTCCGCAGTAGGAGGAGCTTGGAGGAGGAAAGTACGCCCGTTACACCAATGGACAAGACTCAAGGGAATAGTAATGGTAACGGAATCATCTTTTATATTGGGCCTGCCTGTATTTATTCGTACAGGTATGGGATCGGTTTTTCGGAAACCTGTTATCCAGAAAGGTCCTTATTACGGAATGGCCATAGACTCCATTTTATCCAAATTTAAAAAATGTATTTCCTTTTTTTGTGTAATAATAAAACAGTAGCTTGTACTTGATCCCAACTAAAATATAATTAATCCTCATTGGAAGCAAAACCAGCCTATTGGGTTTATTTAAGGTTTAAAGGATTTTCTAGTGGACTTACGGTATGAAGATCCAAATTACGGAAAGATCCGTTATCCGGAAGACCCCAGGTCCCGAGCATTCTGGATAACAGGTCCCATACCTGTATACAGTATGTGTCTGGACTGTTTTAGCACCAACATGGAGCCACGCTGTCTTGACTCAATATTGGTGGCCAAACAATCCCATCTTCACTGGCTGGAGCTGCTCCTATAGGCTATTCTCAGTGACTATGTCTCTCCCTAAACAGGATCTCGCTACTCTCTTACTTCCTTGCGGCTGCTGGAGACGGACACATTCATTACTAACCAATCATGTGCCTCGCTGGATACCTGTGGGTGAGTGTCACTCGTCAGTCTGTATAGGAGACAATGCGGAGTTATATACCTGTCCAGGTAACACATCTCTGGTATTTCTCTTCTTTCCCAGGTCAGGAAATTACACCTATAAACTCCCCATCAGCAAATACAGTCCTCTGTCCGGCAGCCTCACCCTGGAGCTCAAGTGAGTTTAAGTTCCATGGGATCCCTTCCTCTCACCGATGCCCGTTCAATGCATTTATATATATATATATCTATATATATATACTTCACGATCTAACAAAGATCTCATTTCAGTTCCTCCTCACCTGTATCAGTGAACTTTTGTGAAACATCAGAAGGAAAGGGCTGCCAGGAATCAGCAGCCGTCACATCTCCCAGGAATCAAGGCTGCCCCCAGGTAAACTAAAATGGAATATTTGAATAGTTGGGCCTACAGCCAGGGCAAGATTTAGAAGGAGATTATGGCAATGCAGGAAGGCTTAGGCTCTATAGTAGATGCTCCCAAACTTAATTAGAAGGAGCATCTGGACAATACAGGAAAGCTAAGGCTCTGTATTAGGTGCTCCAAAACTTTAGGCTTGGCCTAAAGTTTAAGAGCAGCGGCTGGGGGAGTCTAGCCTGGATGCCAGTTATGATAAGTAGAAGGCTCTATATTAGATGTCCCCAAACTTAATTAGAAGGAGTTTCTGGCAATGCAGGAAGGCTAAGGCCCTATATTAGATGCTCCAAAATTTAATTAGAAGAAGATTCTGGCAATGCAGGAAGACTAATTCGCCTCTATATTAGATGCTCCAAAATTTAATTAGAAGAAGATTCTGGCAATGCAGAAAGGTAAATGCCCTATATTAGATGCTCCAAAATTTAATTAGAAGGAGATTCTTGCAATGCAGGAAGGTTGAGGCTCTATATTAGATGCTCCCAAACTTAATTAGAAAGAGATTATGTCAATGCAGGAAGGCTAAGGCTCTATGTTAGATGCTCCAAAATTTAATTGGAAGAAGATGCTGGCAATGCAGGAAGACTAAGGGGTAAATTTATCAAAGAGTGAAGTTCCGCCACTAGAGTGAAATTCCGCAGCTCTCCATTTATTTCTATTGGATTTTGAAAGGCGTATTTATCAATGGGTGAAAGTGAAATTTCACCCTTTGATAAATAAGCCTTTAAAAACCCCATAGAAATGAATGGGAAGTGGCGGAATTTCACTCTAGTGGCGGAACTTCACTATTAACTTCACTCTTTGATAAATATACCCCTTAGGCCCTATATTAGATGCTCCAAACTTAATTAGAAGGTGATTCTGGCAATGCAGGAAGGCTAAGGCTCTATATTAGATGCTCCCAAACTTAATTAGAAGGAGATTCTGGCAATGCAGAAAGGTAAATGCCCAATATTAGATGCTCCAAAACTTAATTGGAAGATTCTGGCAATGCAGATAGGAAAAGGCTCTATATTAAGGGCTAGTCCACACGGGGAGATAGCGACGCGTTTGCGGTCGCGGCGACAAAGCGCCGCGACAGTCGCCGCGACCGGCGCAGGCGACAGTTTTGTATGGGCGCCTATGTAAAAACGCCTGTGCTAACCACACGAGGCGATGCGCTTTTCAACAGTCGCCTGAAAATGCCTCGCCAGGCTTTTTCAGGCGACTGTTGAAAAGCGCATCGCCTCGTGTGGTTAGCACAGGCGTTTTTACATAGGCGCCCATACAAAACTGTCGCCTGCGCCGGTCGCGGCGACCGCAAACGCGTCGCTATCTCCCCGTGTGGACTAGCCCTAAATGTTCCCAGACTTAATTAGAAGGAGATTCTGGCAATGCAGGAAGGCATAGGCTCTATATTAGGTGCTCCCAAACTTAATTAGATGGAGCGTCTACTAATTATACTTATTGTAACACTGGGGAGGAGGCACATGGATTATTGGGAAGACCATGCCAGTGAACATAGTAAGGCAATGCCACACGTTTAAAATGTCTCTTCTCTCCATCACAGGGGACAGATGTGTGTGTCATGCAGGTCTCTCCCACGTCTCATTTATGGTCCCTGCAGTTACTTCCCTCGCAAGATTTCACCTTCCACCTGCGCGTGTCTCCTCCGGTGAGCTCCTTATTCCCTCTCCTCATTCTGCTTCCTCACTGTATCGTTCTGGAACCAAATGTTATTTTATCTTTATCATCACATGATCATAGAAATGGCTTCTGCAACCCATAAGCTTCTCAACGGCCACCCAGAACACACTGAGCATGTGCAGTGTCATAGACACTCAAAAGATGGCCCAACAAGATCCAAGATGGCGACAACCTTAAAGGAGACATGTAGGATAAATGAAAAAGCCCTTATTTTGCAGGCAGTAAAGTATATATATTATATTATATTTTAATATATATATATATATATATATATATATATATATATATATATATATATATATATATATATATATATATATATATATATATATATATATATATATATAACCATAAGATGCCTTCTGCACTCACTTAATTGGGAGAAATGCCCTGGTGCTAACAGAATATGTATATGAAAAAGCTGTTGCACAAACAGGGTCTTTGCAAAAAAAAAAAAGTTTCCACAATTTATTAAACCAATCGACGTTTCGGGTCTTTATCAAGATACTAGCAATCACAATTAACAAGCTATATATAGAGAGAAACTCACGAAGCCACGGCCCCCACCAAGTGAAAAAAGTCCAAAAGATCAGGCATAGCTTTCCCAGCATGCTCCGTTGTCCCAAATTAGAACCTAAAAGTGAAACATATGTATATTTTAAGAAGACAATAAGTTACAGTGTATATTTCAGGCAAGATTATAATAATAAACATGTATCAACCATTAAAAATACTCCATCAGCGGCTATTTAAGAATGATACAAAAGAAAAATACTCGTTAAGACCCTTGGGGGCAAACGCTATTCGGAAGGTTTCCCTTTGAAACCTTCTGGATTCTATTTGGAGGATTATTTTGCTGCAGCCACTGGTTCTGCAGAGTTGGAGAAAGTTTGTATTAAACAATACAAAAACTATAAAATCCACATTAGATTACATGACAACACAGGAGCCAGTGCAGTCTGTATATTCTGATTATTAATCAGTCTTGTTGTATCGGCTTCTGGAAGATATTATTTGCTGTTTTGATCATTTATGACGATCCCTAAGCAGCCCAGACCACACTGAGCATGTGCACAGTCTTAGTCTTGCAAAGATGTATAACAAAGTTACAAGATGGTGACCCCCTGTGGCCAACTTTGAAAGCATAAATCATTTGTTTGATTAGGCTTGTGGTGCAGTAAGTTCATGTTTATGTTTAGTATACAAAATACAGCATTTCTAGCTTTATTCTATTTTAGAGTTCACTTCCCCTTTAAATGTTAAACAAGTAGAATAATGTCTTTCAATATGATATAGAAGTACTTATTGTTTTGAACAGAAAACATTCTAAATAGTCATTACAGAGTGAGTTATAACTGTAGCAATCCCAAAGTTCGAGATTCGCAACTAGAATCAAATCGGTCCCAAAATATTGACCGCGTTTTGATAAAAGATTGAAGAAACCGTCTTTCTGAGACCCACTCTGCCTCCCATCCAGTAGTACAGGGCTACAGAAGCAATACATTTGATGTATTTTAGGGCAGAGACACACGGTCAGATTCGGGGAGATTAGTCGCCCGGCGACAAATCTCCTCTTCCTCGGCGACTAATCTCCCCGAACTGCCTTCCCGTTGGATAGAATGTAAATCCCCGGAGTGATTCGTTTTCCAAAGTTGCCTCATGTGGAAACTTTGGGCGACTTGGGAAAACGAAAGGTTCCAAGGGCCATCCCACCGGCGATTTACATTCTAGTCGGCGGGAAGGCAGTTCGAGGAGATTAGTTGCCCCGAAGAAGAGGAGATTTTATGCCGGGCGACTAATCTCCCCGAATCTGAGCGTGTGTCTCTGCCCTTAGGTCTGGAGCTGAGCAAGATTTCGATTCATTGATAAGATGCCCCTCTCCTTCTATCCTGCAGGCTGCCTCGGCCTGTGACGATCTCTCCATTGATCCCTCGCAAGTTACAGACTATTATTTCACATTTTATCGGCTTTGCGACTAATCCCCGGTGCAGGTGACAGCGGCAGAGAATTACCTGCCTACAATAGTTTTCCCTCCTTAAACTGGAAAGAGGCTGACCCTAAAAGCCCCCCAAACAGACTGCGGGCAGCCACGGGGCCCCTCACTGGAAGCGCAACACTGGAGCAGACGGAGCACCACTGGAACTTTATGGGTCAACTGGAAGCAAGAAAACACTGGATCTAGAGGGGGGTCTACGCTTAACTGGAGGCAAGACAATAGAGCAATAAGCAGGAGGAATGGATTAACAATGAGTGCAGACCCTCTTATTGAATTATTGTGATTCTGTTACAAACCTTCCATTCCCCACCTTTGTTTATCTACGTTACAGGAAAATTTGCACCCTTGCCCCCCCCCATCTGTCTCACCTCCCACGAAGGGTTTCGCCAAAGCGTTTGTATAAGCGAGCGGCAGCCCGACCAATGAGAAGTTACTGAAAGTTTTGGACAATTTTTTTTTTTTTTTTAGCATTTTATGTGGATTTTTTATTTTCTCTTTTTCTTGTTGGAGAATCTGTGTTTTTTTTTGTATTTAATTGTCTAACCACTGAAGTGCACTTATTATTATTATTATTATTAACGCGGCAGTGAGAACCAAAAAACACCCCCGCGCTCTATAGTTTGGGCAGGCGCAACCATTTTGCTCAGCAGGGGTGGGGTTGATGGCGCACCAAAGACTCTTTGAGAGAGCGCAGAGCCGTGCAAATCGATGTCGTCGCATAAACCGAAAGTCTTGCAATTTAATGCCGAAAAGTCTTTTTTTTTCCTTCCCTCCTTATTACAAATGATGCTCTTAAATTTTAATTTGTATTGTAAATAGTTTCCTTGCAATAATCAGAGACGCTAATCGCCTGGAACAGTTTAACCAATTCAAAGCACAAGGGATTAACCCGTTGGTAAGGTGCCTCGTTTCAGGGAATTGGTTAAACCCTATTTTTTAAACGTTTAATTTTTTTTTTTTTTTCAGATTTGTATTTATATTTCCCCATGTTCCTGCCCTATCCCGCTCTGACTCTTCCTGGGACTGGATAATCCTGTCTGCAACATAAATACCCACAATATATAGTGAATAAAGTACCCCCTCTTGTAAATTATAAGGATATTATTACCTTATACAGGTCATGGAACTCCGAGGTAACTTCTAATATCCTCATATTTTGCAACAAAGGGAACTTTATTTATTATAATACACGAGTTTCAGTGAGTCATGTGACAGTAATGACATCAGAAAAATGACATCAGAACTCACCGTTTATAACTGATGACATCAGAACTCACCGTTTATAAGGATATAATTTAATATAAGATATTCATGGCTTTTGTGTATTATAAATGTATAAATAATTCTTTGTACTCCGACCGGTGTTTTTTGGGTCTGTGAAAACTGGGAAATTCTCACAGAGAAAACACGGCTTTATTAAATGCACAATGGCGTAACATCAGTGGGCGTGTGTCAGCTCTGTTGGTTGCTGCTGATGTAGGAGTGCAAACAAGATGTTGTCGAATGCCAGTTAGCAGAACTGAATCCCGAAATGTACCAGACAAAAGCGGCCTATACACTGACTGCTGACTAGATCACCCCATACGGAGACAAATTATCGTCTGTTCCACCAATATTTGGCGCGGGATACGTCTTATATCTTCTATCGGACAAGGACTGCACCACCCTTTGATTCCAGTAGGGGGAAGGTTGGACCTAAGCTACAACTATAACATCAACTCAGTACGGCCCGTCATCTAGACGGGCAAATCATAGTGAGTAGTAGGAAAGCACTCGCACACTTAGAAGCAGATTTATCAAGGGTCGAGTTTTTTTTTATGGTCAAAACTGTCAAATTCGACTAGGTAGTTATTCAAACTCGATTTGAGTTTTTCAAAGAATTCTAATTCGATTTTTGAGATTTATCAATACTCTAACCCAGTGATCCCCAACCAGCAGCTCGTGAGCAACATGTTGCTCCCCAACCCCTTGGATGTTGCTCTCAGTGGCCTCAAAGCAGGTGCTTATTTTTGAATTCCAGGTTTGGAGGCAAGTTTTTGTTGCATTAAAACCAGGTGTACTGCCAACCAGAGCCTCTTATAGGCTGCCAGTCAACATAGGGGCTACCAATAGCCAATCACAGCCCTTATTTGGCACCACCCAGGAAAATTTTTCATGCTTGTGTTGCTCCCCAACTTTTTTTACATCTGAATGTTGCTCACAGGTGAAAAAGGTTGGGGACCCCTGCTCTAACCCTTTAAGAACTCGAATTCGACTGTTCGCCACCTAAAACCTGCCGAATTCTTTAAGTCAATGGGAGAGGTTCAGGGAAGTTGTTTGCAGCCTTCCCGACATTCGAGTGGGCTCCGTAGAAAAACTCGAATTGAGTTTTTAAAATTCGAATCGAATTCAATTAGAGTTCCTATTCACCCGAGTTTAAAAAATATCATTGTTATAATAAATTGCGGTTGGTCGAATTTCGAGTTTATAGGAGTTTTAAAAAACTCACATGAATTTGACCCTTGATAAATGTGCCTCCCCATGTCTATAATGCGAGTAATCTTGGCGCTCAGTGATAGAGGATACAACAACCTCTCAGTCCATATAATGACAAAGGGGCGGAGTCCCAAATCATACTTCCGCATTAAAAATTTTGCAAGGGCTTGTAATGCAACTACACACCTTGGGGCAGATTTACTAGCTGGCAATTAATCGCCAGCGTCCACTTCGCACCCAGCGCAACACTTCGCCACACGAAAATTCGCTGGGACAACGCTTATATACTAAAGTTTGTCCTGGCCGATGGCGAATTTTCGCTAGCGTTACTTCTGCAATGCAAGCAAAGATGCGATAGCATTCATTTCTGCCTAGCGCAAATTGGCTAGAGTCTTGCGCTCAGGTTAATTTGCATACGGCGGAAAATTTAAAGTGTAATGGAGGTCTTTATGTTATCTAGTGCAGCAAATACATTACATTTCCACTGTGAATTAGACATGCCCAGGGAACCTTAATAAAGACAATAGAGTTGTTATAATTCCCTACACATGAGCTCACTGTATAGTTATATATGTTCCATATGTTAGAAAATGTAGGGGGAACCCAGTTACCCAAAAAAAATGTAAGGACTTATGCAGACTATCACTCTGAAAAAAAGGAAAAGACGCCAGCGTTTTTTGAACTTAGATGCTTTTTCCACTCACTGAATATGATGTAAATAACAGAAGAATGAGCAAGTCCTATCTACTCTATTGCACTTCTCCTGGTCTGAGCTGGCGATAGAGGTAACGTTCAGTAAAATCTGCATCTTGGTGAATTTGTGGAGTAACATCAATTTGCCAGAGCGATAGAGTGCGAATGAGCGCTAGCGTCTGTCTCCTTCACTTGCAAATTGGCGCCTGTTAGTAAATTGGCGAAGTCTCTACGGGCTCAGATTACACAGCAGATAGCAGATAAGCTCTGTAGAACATAATAGGGATGCACTGAATCCAGGATTCGGTCTTTTTCAGCAGGATTCGGATTCGCCCGAATCCTTCTGCCGGGCCGAACCTAATCCGAATTTGCATATGCAAATTAGGGGCGGAGAGGGAAATCATGCGATTTTTGTCACAAAACAAGGAAGTAAAAATGTTTTCCCCTTCCCACCCCTAATTTGCATATGCAAATTAGGATTCAGATTCAGTTCTATATTCGGCCCAATCTTTTGAGAAGGATTCAAAATAGTGGATTCAAAATAGTGGATTCAGTGCATCCCTAGAACATAATGGTGTTATCTGTTATCCACTATTTAACCTGTGCCATATGGTCTTTTTTCAATTTCTGCCATTGCTACACAGCAGCTTCTTTATATGAACTATAGTAGAGTTTCTGAAGCAAACACATCAGTTTTACCAGTGCAGGGCAACACTGCATTATATTTTCATTACTTTAAAACACATTTTTGGTGTTACTGTTCCTTTAATACACAGGGCCCTGTATGTTATTCCCCTGCAAAACCTCCCTGAGTGCAAGCCAATGTGACTCCTTACAACCCAAAAGAAAAAAAAACAATGCAAAATAGTAAAAGTGTTTTTATTGTAACTTGTGAGTTATTCACCACAATATGGAAATCTCCTTCGCTGCAATGATAAGAGCGGATGCAATAACCCACGGCCAGTACTGGTCCCCAGACACACAGTGAGAAAAAAACAAAAAAAAACAAAGCTCCCTCCTGGGAGAAACCTGAGGAGAGACAAGGAAGAGACCAGTTAAATATCTTGTCTTTCCTGAAGCTCAAAATAACTTCCCCAATACACACAACCATTGTAATGTGGATGAAGTCTGTGATTAATTTACCCTTTAAACAGTGTGCTACAGAGAATCTAAAAACGTTGCAATATACACTCATTACAGATTTTCTAGGGTCTTTAAAGGGGGGTGGTTCACCTTTAAGTTAACTTTTTTTTTGTATGCGATAGGGTGGCCGATTCTAAGCAACTTTTCAATTGGTCTTCATTATTTATAGTTTTTGAATTATTTGCTTTCTTGTTCTGATTCTTTCCAGCTTTCAAATGGGGGGGGGGGTCACTGACCCCATCGAAAAACAAATGATCTGTAAGGCTACAAATGGAGTTATTGCTACTTTTTATTATTCGTTTTATTAATCAGGCCCTTGTCTATCCATATGCCAGTCTTTTATTCAAATCAATGCATGGTTGCTGGGGTAATTTGGACCCTAGCAACCAGATTGCTGAAAAGGCAAAATGGAGAGCTGCTAAATAACTAAAAAAAAACCCAAATAATAAATAATGAAAACCAATTGCAAATTGTCTCGGAATATCACTCCCTAAAGCATACTAAAAGTTAATTTAAAGGTGAACAGCCCCTTTAAGGTATTTGTACAGTATGTGTATTGCTATTGAAAGCAGTGTTTCTTGTCCCTGGCAAACGTTATTTGTTTCCATTAGTTTTCATGCTATTAGCAGTCAAGCACCCCACACTGTAATGTTCAAGCAAATGCCAAATATAACTGCAAATGGTTAAAGGAGAAGGAAAGCTACCAAAGTAGTTTATTGCCAATCGATTAGCCACAATAGTGCAAGCTAGTGGTGTGTGGGCCGAACCAATACCTGTGAGTCGGGTTAGGGACGACCTCGCACCCCAATTTGCAGCTTCTGACTTCCAGTTTTATAGCCACGTGCCTGCTCACCCCACCCCTTTTGTGACGTCATCTGCAGGGCAGGTCTATAAGAGGAACCCAGAAGTCGGACGAGCACGGGTGGAGGGAAGCCGGGTCTGGGTCGGGTTTTACGCGACCCACACATCACTAGTGCAAGCTATAACACTATTTTTATTCTGCAGAATGCTTTACCATACCTGCGTAAACAGCTCTAGAAGCTCTATGTTTGTTTAGGATAGCAGCTGCCATATTAGCTTGGCGGGACATCACTTCCTGCCTGAGTCTCTCCCTGCTCACTGTTCTGGGCTCAGATTCCAGCAGGGAGGGAGAGAGAGGAGCAAACTGAGCATGCTCAAGCCCTAGCCCTGGAGGTTTAAGCTGAAAACAGGAAGTCTGATATAGAAGCCCATGAGTACACAATAGAAGGAAAATAATGTGGTGTTTCTTTTGAAAGAGGACTCAGAGCTGCATTACTTTGAGGGTTTACTGGTGTATTTATATAGAACTTTCTAATAAAGCTTACTTAGTTTTAGCCTTTCCTTCTCCTTTAAGTCACTGATGCAGCAAGCGTCCTCTGACGCTTTTCTGCTGGGTTCTAACACACCTCTCACTTTGAGTGACAGAATTGAGCATCCGAAGACCATTTCTGCCTGAGTTTAAGCTTCTACATTTCTCTCCATCCTGCACCTGAACAGAAGCGCATGTGGCACTCGTGAGTCACTGACAACAACCACAGGAGTGTGAAATGGCTCAGAGTCCATTTGCAATTTACACTGAGCTGTGCATGATGGTACATGTTTCCTGTATATGGGATTGGTACATTAATATTAAGCTCCAACAGGGCAGGCAATGAGATATAATCTCTGTCAGGTGTTGCGGAATATATCTGCGCAACATAAATAAAGTATAGTCATTGTAATAAAATATACATACTACTGATACATACAAAAATCTTTTTTTTTGAAAACTAAAAGAGTGAATGCACTTGCACTATTTGTAATTTTGTGAAAGATAGAACTGCTAATATATACAGTATATATATATATATATATATATATATATATATATATATATATATATATATATATATATTGTACTGTATTATATGACAACTAAAGTAGTTGTTTGACTATCATCATCAGCACGGACTATAGAATGAGACGGTATAAATCACTTAAATATATTATTATAAGTCAGTGAATCAATCTACTACACTATATTATTTTCTTTTTGTACTTTTTTTATTTTTCTGTCTTCTTTCTTCCCCGACTCCCCTCTCCCCACCCTTCTCCATGCGTCAAGCGCTGGTCTGTCTTCCATTGCATTGATGTGAGGTTTCTGGAGGAGAATTTTTTCAACCGGCTTTGTAAATGTCCCATAGCACAGTGCACGGCTTACCTGCTTGGTCACACATAGATCCCGACCCACAGCAGAAGAAATAGGACTCCGAAGCCCATAAAGAGAGAAGCAACAAGAGAGATGAGCAGCTCCTTGTACACATCTCGAGTGTATTTGGTGGACGTCACCTCATAGCTGAAAACAGTTGCTAAGGAAAAGACAAAGGCTTCACAAAGCTAAAGAGTATCATATGATATCACACTGATTACATTGAATAATCATATTTCTGTCACACCCAGTCATTACCACCTAAAGCCTCCAACTGCCAACTTTTATTGCAGCAATTAAAGCTGCCACCCCTATTAGTATGTAAACAAATAAGGCCTACAGCTCAGAATAACCTAGGCCTGCATTTAAAAAAATAATAATTCCAACTACCTCTAGGTGGTATATTTTTCCATTTGGAAAAGGATACACAAAGAACCAAGCCGTGAAGAACATTCCGATGGCTAACAGTACAACTGTCAGATGTGGGAACACTGCCGGGTTCACCGGGCTTGTGTATCGACTCATTGCTTCCAACTCCTGTGGGGTGAAAGGGAGAAAGCAATGATAAATACAGGAATGCATAATGGAAGCACATGAAGGATAGCCAACATAGCACATGATCATGCCCAAATCTAATACCAGTGTGAAGAGTCCTGCAGCGGGTCGGGTACCCGCAAAAACCTTTTTTGCTTAAATCTGTGACCAATGAGGTAAGACAATCAGGCTGAAACAATCAAATCAAACGGGGGACCCATGTTCATCCATTATCCGGGCTTTGCATCCCCACTCCAATAAAGTACTTGGCCGAAGCCAAACTTGCGCTCCCAGAATCCTCAGCCGACAAAACTAGTCATTTCCATCTGAGCTGCAATGCAAGGTCCCATGACAGCAGTAACAGTTTGCAGAAGCATCAGGCTATTGTTTCAATGCTTAGAAACATACTGTATACATGGTGACGGTTCAGCCCACTTCTAGGACTGTTTAAAAGGACACACAGTTATTATATATAATTTATCTCCTGACTATATAATAGAAAGAGGCCATCAGAGGAGGAGGTTAATTATTATAGCCCTGTATTATTATTATAGAACAGGCAGGCAGTTTGCACATGTGACATTTAAAGGGGGTTGTTCACCTTTGAATAAACTGCTAGTATGATGTAAAGAGTGATATTCTGAGACAATTTGTAATTGGGTTTAATTTTGTATCATTTATGGTTTTTGAGTTATTTAGCTTTTTATTCAGCGGCTATTTTTAGTAGTCTGGTTGCTAGGGTCCAAATTACTCTAGCAACCATGCGCTGATTTTAACAATAGCATGGAATATAAATAGGAGAGCCCTGAATAGAAAGATGAGTATTAAAAAGGAGCAATACCAATACATTTGTAGCTTTACAGAACATTTATTTTTTAGATTTGAAAGCTGCAAACAGTCAGAAGAAAAAGGCAAATCATTATAAAACTATATATAAAAAAAAAAAAATTAATGAAAACCAATTGAAATGGGTTTGAATTGACTATTCTATAACATAATAAAAGTTAACATAAAGGTGAACCACCCCTTTAATAGAGATGGGGGCAGGCTGAGGTCCTAGGGAAGCAATTGACTTAAATACAGGGAGGTAAGTGATATTGAGGAAAGTCACTGGGAAATGTGAGAATGCTTAAAGGAGAAGGAAACCCCCTGGGCGCAAACCCCCCCCCCCAGTGTTGCTTTCCCTCCCTCCTCCCCCCTGGCCTCTGTCCCGCTGGGCAAATGCCCCTAACTTGTTACTTACCCTTCTGCGCGGTTCCAGTCCACGGAGTTCACAGACGCCATCTTCTTCCACGCGATCTTCTTCCTGCTTTGACCGGCGCATGCGCAGTAGGAGCATTTCGCCGGTACGGATCTACTGCGCATGCGCCAAAAGTCACGAAGACTTCGTGACTTTTGGCGCATGCGCAGTAGATCCAAAGCAGGAAGATCGCGTGGAAGAAGATGTCGTCTGTGAACTCCCTGGACTGGACCTGCGCAGAAGGGTAAGTAACAAGTTAGGGGCATTTGCCCAGCGGGACAGGTAGGCCAGGGGGGAGGAGCAGGCACGTTTCAGGGGCTGCTGCCGCCTGAGGCAGCAGCCCCAATGCCGCCCCTCCTCCTGCTCCGCTCTTCTAACTACCAGCGTCGGAGCGGGTGGAGGAGGGGCCGCATCGCTAGTGCAGTGAGCGCTATTGCGCTCGCTGCGCTAGAAGAGCCGAATTTCCGTTTTAAAAAACGGAAATTCGGCTCTTAAAGTTACCAGAGGCGGCTTTTTGCCGCCCCTGGTAACTGGCCGCTCCGTGCCGCCTGAGGCAAGATTCTCACCTTGCCTCATGGCCGGAGCGGCCCTGGGGAGGAGGGAGGGGGAGCAACACAGGGGAGGGTTTTTGTGCCGAGGGGGTTTCCTTCTCCTTTAAGAGGGACGGGAGACTGGGGTACAGAGCCCAAAATCTGGTAACTCCCGACTTCTACACAAGTCAGTCCCATTGCATGCTGGGTATTGTAGTCTTACATTCAACTTGGCTGTCGGCAAATTGTTAAACAAAAACTACATTACCCAACATGCATTGGGAGACACAGGCGTGGCATATTAGGGCAAGAAAAAACTTTGTCTGGTTTCCAAAGTACAAACAGTTATTTTTATGAGTTTCCTCGCTGCACATATTGGGCTACATTTGGGCTACTGTTGAAGTGACTCTTGACTGGTTTTGTACATTAGACCTGTCACAATTGAGCCTTATTAAAGCACAAGAGTGACAGTTACCCACCTGTGCATTATTTACAGTCATTAGAATTATATTTCACATTTGTACAACACACACATATTTAGAGAGAGCTAAAAGGTAAAGCTGTCCGCCGACTCACCATTGCTTCGCTTACACCTATCCTGCTTCAGCCACGTCTTTCTCTGCTTCTCTTCAGGGAGGGGTGAGAGGTCACCGCAAGGCGCACTGGGAAATGACGCGGCACCCTCTCACTGGCTGTTGGAAAACCGATTCCTGGCAACGTTCGGCCGCTTCCGGTACAATGCCAACCACAACATGGCGTTGACGGCCATGTATCCGGCGGCTTCCAACCAATGACACTTTATCGGTGTGAAGTTGTCTACCCAATCACAGGGTTGCTTTTTTCCTCTCCATGTCTCAGCGTGACTTTGCAGACGGACCAATAGGCGATTGTGCAGCAAGTTGCTTGCGGGGAAAAACGCGGGAAAAGAAGTTACGTCAGGTAGAAGCCTACGAAGGTTTGGAAGGCTCAGGGTAAGTGTTTTGTGTGGGTCTTTTGCCCTGTAGAATGAGTTTGACCTGTTCTAATTTACCGGGCCGTGTGAGGCGGCTGTTCTGTGTCAGAAACTGAGGGAGATTTCTTCTGTAAAGGGGTCGTTCGTGGCTTATAACATGGACTCTGTGTACATTTCAGGTACACAGAGGCCCACACAGCCCACTAAATAGTGACTTTCTATGAAACCTTATTGCAGCCCCTCTGGCATTTGCCACAACCCACAGATTGCCAGTCCGGGCCTACTAATTGGGACGACTCCCCTGCACCCAAGTGAGACTCCATTCCACCCTGTTATCCTGGTAGGCCTGTAGACCATTAATAATTGAGTATATCCAGGGCTCAGTGTCCTTCTCAGCCAACAGGATTTTCTGTCTAAAGGTGGCCGTACACGGAGAGATCCGCTTGTTCGGCGACGATATGCCCACCTTGAGGTGGGCAATATCGGGCTGATCCGATCGTCGGCCCTAGGGCCCAACGATTGGATCGTAATGAACGGGAACGGGCGGTCAGATCGTGGGACCACATCAACGAAAAGATGCGGCCGCTATCCGACAGGATTTTTAGTCCCATCCGAAAATCGGCCAGATCTTGATCAGGGAAGCCCGTCGGGGGGCCTACGAGCCAATAAACTGCCAACTCGGTCTGTCGGCAGCTTTTATCGGCCCGTGTATGGCCACCTTTACCCAGCTGAAGAGCCGCAATCCGATATCAGTTGGGGAGGAAGCCTGTACTGGTTGCTAGGGTCCAAATTCCCCTAGCAACCATGCATTGATTTGCATAAGAGACTGAAATATGAATAGGAGAGGCCTGAATAGAAAGACGAGTAATACAAAGTAGCAATAACAATAATTTTGTAGCCTTACAGTGCACTTGTTTTTATATGGAATCAGTGACCCCCCCCCCCCCATTTGAAAGCTGTAGAGTCTGAAGAAAAAGGCAAATAAAAAACTAAAAAATAAATAATGATTGCAAAGTTGCTAGGAAATGGACATACTAAGTTACCTAATAGGTGCAACACCCTTTTAAAAATGACCTTTCCTTTTAGCTATAAAATGTATACACATTTCCATTTATGGGCAGGGGCGCGCCGCCAATGAGGCAAGTTGAGAAACTCGCCTCAGGCGGCAACGCCAGCGAGGTATCCAGGGGCGGCAAAAAGCCGCTCCTGGTACTTTTAAGAGTCGGATTTCGGTTTTTTAAACCGTAAATTCAGCTTTACTATTGCGAGAGAGCGCAATTGCACTCTTCGCAATAGTGTTCCTGCCGACGAGAGGGGCGGCATTGAAGGAACCGCCTCAGGCGGCGCATTAATTACAATGGGCGATGTTTATGGGTTGGCCTATCACTTACTCACCCATCCTCTTATTTGGTTAAGGCATGGTTAGTACCTTGAAAATCTCATTTTAAATATATCTCTAGAGTCTAGACAAACTTGCATTCTAGAGACATCATTCGATCTGAAAAATTGTATTTTGTCTTTATTAGAGCCTGGGGCTGTAAATTCTCCTTAACCTACAGAAGCAGTCCTAAATTTTTCTTGACTTTAGTTTTTATAATTTTTTGAGACTTTCAGTGTTTGGTATTTGTAGATCTGTACACACATTATCGTTATGTCCTTGCACTGAAGTGTTATCCATATGGTATATATATTTTTATTTTTTTAAAGGCTTTCTCTGCGACCGCCCTTGTTGAACTCTGCATCTTCCTTCCCTTTTGCCAAGTCAATATGGGAATTCACGGCTTGGCCAAGCTTATCGCAGATGTGGCGCCTGCAGCTATCAAAGAGCATGATATAAAAAGTTACTTTGGTCGAAAAGTGGCCGTTGATGCTTCTATGTGCATTTACCAGTTCCTTATCGCTGTCAGACAGGATGGCAATATGCTGCAGAATGAGGAAGGCGAAACCACAAGCCATCTCATGGGTATGTTTTACCGTACCATTCGCATGTTGGAGCATGGCATCAAACCCGTTTATGTGTTTGATGGGAAGCCGCCTCAGATGAAGTCAGGTGAACTAGCCAAACGCAGTGAGCGTAGGGCAGAGGCAGAGAAGTTGCTTGAAGCTGCCGAGGAGGCTGGAGAAGTGGAGAACATTGAGAAGTTCAATAAAAGGCTTGTCAAGGTCACCAAGCAGCACAATGAAGAGTGCAAGAAATTGCTTAGCCTGATGGGTATTCCTTATGTGGATGCACCCTGTGAAGCTGAGGCCACATGCGCTGCCTTAGTAAAAGCAGGAAAAGTGTATGCTGCAGCAACTGAAGACATGGATGCCCTGACCTTTGGCACTCCGGTGCTGCTTAGGCACCTCACAGCAAGTGAAGCTAAAAAGCTGCCTATTCAGGAGTTCCATCTAAACCGCGTTTTTCAGGACATCGGCATCAATCACGAACAATTTGTGGATCTCTGTATCTTGCTCGGAAGTGATTATTGTGAAACAATCCGTGGCATTGGACCCAAAAGAGCCATTGACCTGATACGCCAGCATAAGACTATTGAAGAGATCATCGATAACATTGACCTCAAGAAATACCCCATTCCAGAGAACTGGCTGCACAAGGAGGCCAGGCAGCTTTTCTTGGAACCAGAAGTGATAGATGCTGACATCACTGAGCTGAAGTGGACTGAGCCTGATGAAGAGGGACTGGTGGCCTTCATGTGTGGGGAGAAGCAGTTCAGTGAAGACCGCATACGCAATGGGGCCAAAAAGTTGGCCAAGAACCGTCAAGGCAGCACGCAGGGCCGGCTGGATGACTTTTTCAAAGTGACTGGATCCATTAGCTCAACTAAAAGGAAAGAGGTAGAATCCAAAGGATCCACTAAAAAGAAATCCAAAACTGGAGGTACCCCGGCAGGAAAGTTTAAGAGAGGTAAATGAACGAGTTGGGTTTGGGGAGTTATCAAGAACTGATGTGTAAGCGCTAAAGCCCTGAGAATATGTTGGCGTTCTATTAAAAAAAAAAAAAAAAAGATAAACTTTATCTTTAAATAGGTAACGTTTGAATGCTAATGTTTGTGTGTTATGTTAATTGAAATAAAGAGAAACCAACTTTTGTCTTAGAATCTTTCTGGCAAGGTGACAAAGTAGTGAATTTATATTGTACATGTGGACACCAGCCCCTCCTGTAGAGCTAAAGGGCACATATACCCACCGACGCCACTTAAAGGACCCGTCACCCAGAAAAAATATTCAAAATCCTATTTTATCACATTAGCCAATCAAAATGAACTTTAATTACACTATATAAATAATTTGAATCTTGTTTCCTTCAGTCTGGGATTTCAAAATTGTAGCAGGCAGGAGCCATTTTGTGGACACTGTTATTAAGACAAGCCTTCTATCATCTCGGAATCTTGTTTGTGCACCAGAATGGGGGACCCGATGTCCATCCCCATACCCTGGCTACACAATTAAATGGTGAAGAGAACGGGGGAATGTGTGGAGAGCAGTGACATCTAGGAAATGCTGAATGGAAAGTGAAAGTAATTGTCTGCCCCACCTCTATGCCACTGGCATAGAGGAGTGGCAGACAAAATTTGATTGACAGCTGAGATTTTTAAATGAGCTTACAACAGCTATGAATGCTTTAATAAAAAATAGAAATTGGATTTCATGTTTAATTTGAAAAGGACTTTTATTATACAGATTTTTGTGTCTGGGTGACAGGTCCACTTTAAATGAGAAATAAAACCTAAAAATGAATGCCATATTTTATATACTGAACTTATTGCACGAGGCTAAAGTTTGAGCTTGTCAATAGCAGCAATGATCCAGGACTTCAAACTTGTCACAGGGGGTCTCCATCTTGGAAAGTGTCTGTGACACTCACATGCTCAGTGGGCTCTGATTGGCTGTTGAGAAGCTAAGCTTAGGGCTCATCACTAATTATCCATCAGAAAATGAGCTTCCCTGGCTGTAATATAAGATGATGCTACAGGTTTGCAGATTATTCAATTCTGATGCTAATTGCTCTGGTTTCTGTGCTGCCATGTAGTAATTATGTGTATTAATTACTAATCAGCCTTATATTGTGACATTTCTATTCTATGTGTACTGTATATTGCGAGTGGATAAAAATGCACAAGAGACAAACTATTTTAGGAAGTGTATTTTCAATTAATGTCTGAGATTTAAAGAAAAAATTGACTCTGGAATGCAGTACAGGTATGGGACCAGTTATCCAGAATCATCGGGACCTGGTGCTTTTCCAGATAATGTATCTTTCCATAATTTGAGCTTCATACCTTAAGTCCACTGGAAAATCATGTAAACATTAAATAAACCCAACTGGTCCTGCTTCTATTAAGGATTAATTATATCTTCATTTGCATCAAGTACAAGCTACTGTTTTATAATTACAAAGAAAAAGGAAATCATTTTATTTTTTGGATGTCTACCCTAAGCCAATAAAAGTGTGTGCTACAGTTTTTCTTTGATTTCTATCTTTTTCTGTACTTCTTTTCTCCTCTTCAATCAACGTTTTCATCAAAGTACGCTGTTCTTCTGAGCAATGTCTGGAACGAGCCATTTTCAGAGAGAAATGCACTATAACCAACATGCGCAACATTTGCTCTTTCCTTCCTTAAATAAGGGCCGGAATCGACACCTGTTTTTTTCACAGAATGAATGCCCTCATTAATTGAACTCCACTCTGCTATTATTTGGGACAAACTATAATTATTTGGAACAAGCCTCAATGGATGATTCAATGACACAGAATCAGCAGCAAGTCATGACTGTTGGGTCTGTTGGTTTTCTATTACTCTGCTACACCTACTAGTAGATTATTTGCCATGTAGAAATATAAGTTCTACCAAAAAACAGTGATTGATCAGGTTAGTGAGGTTGGACTGATATTATTTTGAACACAACTATGTATATGTACTATTCTGAAGAGTTCAGAAGACATTTTTTAGAAATGTTCCCTCATATTCTGAGTTTTCTAAAATTGAATAAAATGCGTAAATGTAAAGTAAGGGTCAGGGCACATACTCATATTCGAGGAGATTAGTCGCCCGTTGACAAATCATCTCTTCTTCGGGTCGACTAATCTCCCCGAACTTCCTCCCGCCAGCTATAATGTAAATCGCCGGCGGGATGGCACTCGAGTGCTTCATTTTCTGAATTTGCCTTGAGAGGAAAACGAAGCGTTCCAAGTGCCATCCCACCGGCGATTTACATTCTAGCCAGCAGATGGCAGTTTGGGGAGATTAGTTGCCCCGAAGAAGAGGAGATTTGTCGCCGGGCAAATCATCTCCCCAAATCTGAGCATTTGTCCTGACCCTAAAGCGTGCAGAAACGCTCGAACCGTGTTTCGGAAATTACCCTATTCAAACCCACTTTGTCTCGAATACTGGCGCTATTTGGAATGCCAGTGCAGGTAAACAACATGCAAATTCTGGTGCTTGTGACTTAGCTGCCCACAGTTACACTAGTATTGTGGGTAATTTCCTTCAATTGCAGGTAAACAATAATGTAATTTGCATCAGTTTTAGTTCTCAGGTTGTGCGTTGGAAAATGTGCCCTAATGTGTTATTTATCCCCTAAATAGTAACAGTATTGCAGCTTTATGGAGTAGATCAAAGAGCAGCCAAGTATGTCAAGTCACCGATTGAAAGAAAATATGTGTCCCACTTCAAGAAATCTTGATACCTTTGATAACAGAAGGCAAATTGTGTATTTTTACACTGCACAAAAGCCAAGTAAGTTACACAGTTTGGAAAAATTGCTTTATTATTGAAATACAATCAGCTAATGCTCATGTTCACTGTTGAGCTGGTCTGCTGGGACACCAGGAAAGCTCCAAGCGAGCCCTTTAATTACTTCTTTCAGTAGTCCATCTGCAAACCCTTCACCTAGGGTGCACATGACCACCGAAAGAAAACCTAGCCCGTCTCTGGTATTGCCTGCCTGCATCTTAATCCTTGCAACTGTATAGCAAGGTTCAACTTCTATATTTATACCACCCACACTGAGCTGATTTCTGTCTGGAATCTAGATTGGAACAGATACAGTGGCATCCATTGGGATCAACACAGGCAGTCAGACCAAAGTTCCTGCAACCATAGGCTTTTTAAAAAAAAAAAAAAGAAGTCAAGGCATTGGTGTGCCCCTGTATCAAGCGGATCACTCATTTCTGATTTATTTTATAGTTGGTCTAAATGCAATCAGACCAGTCTGCAGTCTAAGCCCGAGGAGTCAGTGATATAGATGCAGCCAGGCAATAATGCAGGTACATAAGTGGTAAGTAATACAGTACAGAGAATTTGGAAATGAAGACAGATGATAACATGACACTGAGAGAGGAAACTGGAGAGAAGAACATAGGAAATGAAAATAGAAATGTTTCCAAAAAATGAAGGTGGGAGTGAAATATATGGAAGAGAGAAGAAAATGAAAAGGCTAAAATATGTCAATGGACAAGGAGTAGGAAAAAGAGTCAAAGAAAAACATGTAGAAAGAGGTTTCCAACAAATAAAGTTGGGAGTGAAATATATGGAAGAGAGAAGAAAATGAAACAGCTAAAGTATGTCATGGGACAAGGAGTAGGATTGAGAAGCAAAAGGAAGGAATTGAGTGGAGAGAATTTGTTTAATGGGATCCTGAGCAAAAGCCAAGTCAGACACTGGTCCTATTCCCATATATAGTACAATCAATAGGATGCATTATTCAAGTTACATGGGGAAGAAAGTGTAGTGACAAGGTCACAAAAAAATACAAAAATCTCCTGCATTGGCTGACCCTGGCTTCTAAAGGCCAAGTATTTACAACCCTGTGAGTATAAAACTCACAGCTGTATAGTACTTACTAGAAAACTACTATAGGACTAAGTCCTATATAGGTTTTTAATGCAAGAATTTATGAATCAACCTTAATTTCGATGCATTGTTTAATCAAAACCATGAATGCAGTTGGCAGATATGGACCTCAATACCACAGGCACATGTGCCATGTTTATTCATTTTGTCAGACCCCCATGGAGATATCTGAGCAGTGGGCCAGGCTAGAACACCCCTTTGGCAGCTACACCTGGGGCTAAACGGGTGTATTTGAAGAGATGGCAGTGACTGAATGAAAAATCACGTGATGGATCGAAGATACGGTGCTCTTCATTGTTCATTTAAAGTTCTGAGAAGCATCATGTCAAGCTGCTAACATTTTCCACTGGAGAAAGTGCTCTGTCTGGCCTGAGCTCAAGAAGTAAAGTAAAAACAAAACAAAAAATCTTCATTTTACCCCTGTTATGTAATAAAGATGACTTTAAAGTGGTATGACACTTTAACATATAAAATGTATGTAATCTGTTGGTAGAACAGGCAGTTTGGAGAAGGGTGGGCACTAGGACATAATTCAGGGCAGAGAAGGGAGATCAATTTTAAAAGAGATAATTGCTCTCACCATTATGACATACAATAAAAGAAGTCAGTGTTACTTTACTGCAAGCTGCACGTCAACTTGGCCTAAGGCACACGTAATAATAATAAAGTTGGGGCATTTTCATGATTCTCACCAGAAAACACACTACGTATGCCTGAGGTTCCCCAAGACTATATCGTTTTTGAATGATCTTAAAAAGCCACCTCTGTGAAGCCCTAAATGTTTTAATCTGGAAAGAAAAAGGACAGATTTGTTGAATGTCGGATCTTGCCTTGAAGAAGCAAATGCATTTCTGACTTAATGTGAATACATTCAAGGTGCAGCTTGCTGGATCTCCTGAAGGTGTCGCTGTAGAGTCAAATAACCAGAAATGAAATATCGGAGGAGCATTTACACCATATAATCTTTGGGTATACTGTATGTATGGGCTCATAATTCGAGCAGTCTTCCTTATTACTTTGTAGGTTGATCTTCTGTGACTGTAATGTTTGATAAAAAGATAGCATCGGAAATTTTACAAGGTTCCAAACAAGCCCAGGAGGCACTGCAGTAATGTGATCCTAGTAGCACCCCTGAATCTCCTCTGCTGCTGTTCAGTGACTGCTGGCAATAAATAGCTGCACCCCTGTACAATGGGAAGTCTTGCTACTTGTGAAGGTAGGCGTCCAACCAGAGCTCTCCAGATTCCCTTAACGAACTGCGGAAAGGAAGGCGACAGAGCACACACAGTCGCTTTACCGTCAATTTTAGAAGGGGATACAAAAAAACTTTCAACTGTAATTAATTATCTATTGTGGATAACTAGGGGACGATAAGGGTGGTGGCACACGTGCAGATTTGGGGAGATTAGTCACCCAGCGTCAAATCTCTTCTTCGGCAACTAATCTCCCCGAAATGCCTTCCCATCGGCAAGAATGTGAATCGCCAGTGGGATGGCATACGGATCGCTTCGGTTTTCTGAAGTTTCCCCATGAGGCGACTTCGGAAAACAAATCGATTGGATTAGTCGCCTAAAGAAAAGAAGATTTGTTGCTGGGTGACTAATCTCCTC
This sequence comes from Xenopus laevis, assembly GCF_017654675.1. Lineage (NCBI taxonomy): Eukaryota > Metazoa > Chordata > Amphibia > Anura > Pipidae > Xenopus > Xenopus laevis. The sequence goes on from NC_054378.1 coordinate 6,746,062, forward strand.
CGAATCTGCATGTGTGCCACCACCGTGAGAGAGGTCCCCTTTAAAGATATGAGCAATTGGATTTAAATAGAAACCTCATGCATAATGAAATATATCTGACACACTGTACTGTATGCAAAACAAAGCTGAGCTCATACTGTATAACAATGAAAGTGGACTGATAAAATACAATTCTCATATGAAAGAAGCACAGAATTCATTACAGAGGAACTGCTATCATTTGATTATAACACAAATGAGTCTTTATCTTTAATGGACTGCTGCTGCAGCTCACACAGTCAAGCAGGTAAAGATCCGCTTGTTTGTCGAGCCCTGTGCCAACAATCATCATAACCAGTGCCTTTGTAGATGTGATGCACAATGGGATCGTCTAACCTGGAGAAAATTGTTTTTATATCGAAAGATATATATCCAAAGGCTCATATTTAATCAAAATAATTTATTTGAGTTCATATTTAAAAATTAGATACATACTGACCCCACATGGAGGGTACGAGTTTCGTACCCTCTGGCACTTAGTCATAGGTGTCTCATAGGCACCTATGACTAAGTGTCGGAGGGTATGAAACGCGTAAGGTGGGCCATGTGGGGTCAGTATCTCATTTTTAAATATGAACTTTAATACATTTATTTTTATTAAATATGAGCCTTGGGATATATTTCTTTCGTAATTTTCTTTATTGGCTGCCTTTGGAACCGGGGCATATCCCTTTGGCTGTGGTGAAAGATATATGGACTCCCAATTATGCAATGATTTATCGTCTAACCTGCCCAATATCTGTCAGGCAGTCCCTACACATGGTCCAATCAGCTGCTGTCTTTGTCTAGAAGGGTCAAGTTTCAGCTTTTTTCAGGTTAAAAAGGAAAAGTAACGTCAAAAAATAAGTGTTTTAAAGTAATGAAAATATAATGCAGTGTTGCCCTGCACTGGTAAAACTGCTGTGTTTGCTTCAGAAACACTACTATAGTTTATATAAATAAGCTGCTTTATAGCAATGGGGGCAGCCATTCAAAGGAGAAAAGGCTTGGGTTACACAGCAGATAGCAAATAAGCTCTGTCTGTCTAATGGTGTTATCTGTTATCTATTAGTTAACCTGTGCCATATAGCCGTTTTTCAATTTCAGCCATTGCTCCACAGCAGCTTGTTTATGTGAACTATAGTAGTGTTTCTGAAGCAGACATCAGTTTTACCAGTGCAGGGCATGAAATTTTCATTACTTTAAAACACTTACATTTTTTGGTGTTAGCTGAGACATTCTGGAAATTCTCTACCAACACATCCGACCCACCCAAGCTGCTGCTTTGATTCTGTGGACTATAGTCTTCTCCAGCCCAAAACAGTCCTTACCAGTTAGGGATATACTGGATGAATTCCACCCATTTGGCTCCAGCAACATCCTAATTTTTCGTGGCTAAAGCTGGTCATACACATAAATATCCATTTATTTAGCTAGGTCAGCAAACAAGTGGATCAGCACTATTTGGCCCAGCGTTGATGGCCAAATTGAGCTGATAAGATTGTTTATCCGCCCAACCAGTGATTAGATGATAACAGGCGGCTCTGCAGGCCCATCAAGATTTTTAAACCTGCCCGATATATATCTGTCAGATCAGCTGTTGGAGTGGGCCCATACACTGGCAGATATGCTTCCAACTCAGTCTGATGGAACGGAATTGGGCTGATGGAGGACATTGGGAGATGTTGTCCAGTAGTATTTAGAGGAACAATGCTGTAACTGTTTTTTTTTGGAAACGTGGGGGTCTTTACACATTTTGTGACATTTGTGCCCATGGAGGTTCCACATCACAGGAGGTAAGATTATGGTTGATACAAGCTCACCTATAGAGAACCTTCTTGAACTGAATCTTAAGTTCATGACCCCAGAGCATTGGAAGAATGGCCGCAATTAAAAGGCCATTTTCTTTTTTAAATAAAGAAAAGAGAACCTGCAAGACTCTATAACAGCAAGAATGTTTTCCCTTTCGAAAAACAAGAGATGGCAGCTGGTGGAGATGGGGTGTTGAGAGGAGCACTCTCATCAGTTACCTTGACCTACATGATCATGAAAAGCGTATGTTTCAATCCTGATTTGGTGTTGCCTAATTTAAAGCAAAATAAACATTTGATGGGGAGCAAAAGGAGAGGAAGCCAAAATGAAAAGAGCTACTCACTGTACAATATCCGCAAACGCCGTGAATAAAGGTTTGGACTGATACTCAATGCCATACTTATTGCAGAGCGAGCGGACAAGGGGAGCAGCTTTCCAGTAATTGTGCCGGGGCATGGTGGGAAATAAACTGTGGGGAGAAATAGTAACACAGAGTGAGAAGATAATGTGGAGCAAGGGCCAAGTAGGAAGGATACAGTGCACATGAAAACTCACTGATGTTCAATCTGGAAATTGAGGTGTCCGCTGAACCAGTCATTGAACAGGGACTGGTCCACATTGCACGTGGCTTGGAGCTGAAAGGACAAATCGGAGATGTTAGTTGCAGCCATTTGTAAGTGACTAAACAAGGAGAAAATAATGGGATATGAATAGGCACCTGAGTGGAGAGCCACTCCTTATTCTGATCATAGTCAATGTTCATTGGAATGTGATTCATCTGAGTGACCCACACGAACCAGTTACTCTCAATAAATCTGAAACATAACACAAACACATTGATCAGAGTCTACCAAGCTGGTACCGGCGCCATGATACCGTTTATGATACTCAAGGAGTATAAATAATTTATGACCTTAAAAACACAGAAACACAGATGGTGCAGCAGTAGTTAAGACTTTGTAGCTGTTGTATGTACAAAGGGGGTGCAAGATTTAAAAAAGTATTGCTTGGATTAGTAACAAACACATGGGTTTACTAATGGGTTGGGCAGGCTCTGGCTGGCAGAGGTTAGTCCAATTGCATATTTGGGTGTTCGGAGACAGTACCACCAAATGCAACAAAACTTCTTGGGGACCATCAACTCATCCATGAGGACACCAAATAGTACTTTTAGTTCAAAACACACTGAGCTTCTACATATTTTGAGGCTCTATATAATGTGTTGCTTCAAATTAAATTTATTCAATTGGACATGGCTTGCAACTCACATCTTCAGCGACTATCCTCGCATTTACGTTAAAAAACCAATTTTTTGTTCACAAAACAGTGGTTCACCACCCCTATTCTATCGGACTAATCAGATTTCTACAACCTGTAGTGTACAACCAAACGTAACATAAGAAGTACGTACAGCTTTTGGAAGCTTCATGTCCGACACCCTTGATGTAGATATGATGCAACTGTAGAAGGGCAATTACAGCAGCTGTGTAGCTACAAAGCTCTCTGGCCCATCTAACCCAGGTTCTCGCCAGCTATTTTATTCTCTCAATAGTACCTTTTCTTTGTAAAAGTGCTCACCTAACCAACATGAACATAGCGATGGTGCCGCTCACCCCCAAGAAAGGGATGTAACAAAGGCCAAACCTCACATAGAAGGAAATCATCCAGGCCAGGTCCTGCAGGAATAAGAGGTAGAATCAGCCATGTTAATTGTGACGTCACTTGCCGCTTTGCTGTCGGTCTTACTACACAATTAAATGCACTTACCACCCACTGCTTGCGCTGTATTGCAAAGTAGAAGATATACCACTGGAAATAGACGGGAATCAGTGCTGGAGGCCCAACTGCAAAGACATCAGAGGATGAGTATCATACGGTATTAGGTTTATACCTACGACACAAAGTACCTGGTGTTATGCTAAGAAGGACACTCACTGAGGAAGAAGTACTTGTGCTGGTGATTATACGGCATGTATTTCTTCTTCTTCATTCCAAGCTGTGGGGGAGACAAGAGAGTGACACTAATTCCATGAATGTCACTTATGACTTTACCCACCCCAAGCAAGAAGAAAACAATCATTAAACGTAGCACTCGGCCAGCTCGTTTTTACTCACCTCCACGGAGAGCTTCTTTCCCAGTGCAAACAATAAAGGGTGCATATTAATATCGGGATCCTTGCGGAAGCAGTTGGGTTTGGCATGATGCTGAAAGTGCAAGTGATTCCACCAGCTGGCAGGAGCACCCTGTGTAGGGCACAGAGCAAAGCAACAAAGTACATGGTTATTACTTAAAGGGATACTGTCATGGGAAAAAAGTTTTTTTCAAAATGAATCAGTTAATAGTGCTGATCCAGCAGAATTCTGCACTAAAATCCATTTCTCAAAAGAGCAAACAGATTTTTTTATATTCAATTTTGAAATCTGACATGGGGCTAGACATATTGTCAATTTCCCAGCTGCCCCAAGTCATGTGACTTGTGCTCTGATAAACTTCAATCACTCTTTACTGCTGTACTGCAAGTTGGAGTGATATCACCCCCTTCCTTTCCCCCCCCCCAGCAGCCAAACAAAAGAACAATGGGAAGGTAACCAGATAACAGCTCCCTAACACAAGATAACAGCTGCCTGGTAGATCTAAGAACAACACTCAATAGTAAAAACCCATGTCCCAATGAGACACATTCAGTTACATTGAGAAGGAAAGACAGCAGCCTGCCAGAAAGCATTTCTCTCCTAAAGTGCAGGCACAAGTCACATGACCAGGGGCAGCTGGGAAATTGACAAAATGTCTAGCCCCATGTCAGATTTCAAAATTGAATATAAAAAAATCTGTTTGCTCTTTTGAGAAATGGATTTCAGTGCAGAATTCTGCTGGAGCAGCACTATTAACTGATGCGTTTTGGAAAAAAAAAATTCCCATGACAGTATCCCTTTAAGATGTAAGTACGTTGTTTCAGTAATCAGAAGCAGCAGTGAAGAGAACAGCAAAAGACAGACAGACCGTGCTTTCAATACCAATTATTTTTACAAAGTGGAAATGTGTAATACTGTAGTTGCATAATGGAAAGTTAAATAGAATGAAATATGTGTTCATTATGTAAAATGCCATATATGAGTTTACATTCCCTTGAAGCCTTTGCATAAATCTGCTAAATATGTCCAAGACAATCCTCATCATGCCTACCACCCACCTCCTTGGGATTGAGTTCCACCTACCTTTATCTCTGCTCCATGCACGCGTAACAGAAATGCTCCCCGCTCAGTGCATATTAATGGCATCAGCTAATGGGCAGAGAGTACTGAGAACCTCTGGAAGACTCAACAGGAGCCTGGATGGAGCTACACTATGCTGCTTTAATCTTTACATGTACAGCAGCTCCGTGCAGTTATCTGTTACTATTAATTAGCATAGTGGTCATTTCTTACCTTCAACTGGCCAATAACAAATTTATGTGCAATGTGATTCCACAAGGATCGGCTGAAAACCGACAAATGTCCAAAGTCGTGTTGCAGCCACCCAGCCTGAGCCTGAAAAGGGGGGAAGAAAGCAAAACTGAGCAGTTATGGAATGTTTAGTGTGTATTTACCGTGTGCTGGGTGCGTCTAACAGGGAAAAGCAGATCCTGCTAAACCAACAGTAAATAATGGAGATGAATCGTAGCAAATCCAAATGGCCCAACTTTCCATTCTCGGAAGCACCTACACACGTTATAAGACATATACATTGTATAAACACAAGGTTACAATGTCAGAGCCCATCTGTGCTGCCATGTTTGGCCCAGGGACCAAACAATCAGATGAGATTCTGCAAACTGGAAAAGAGATCTGTTCATCTGGTGACCTCCCCAAACAAGAGGATCTTTCTGTGTATGGACAGTTTTGGATGACGGGGAGCAAGGCTTTTGAATTTATTGTCCACTGACCTGCACAGTACCCAGGAGTAAAGCTGTAACCAGCAAAGGAATGAAGGAGGTGCCACCATAATACAGTGTGGCATATGCCAATACGTCCAGCAGTATAATGTGCAGCAGAGCCACAAAAAAGAATATCTTGCTGGGACGAAAGAGGCCCATCTGCTCTACTGCGGTGCGGAGAGTGCGGAAATCTTCCACCATGGCAGCCTGTAAGGAGAAATTATAGAAGAGCTTAGTTACAATTGCCAGGTGCTGAAATGTGGTGCACCCCTAATCATGCCACGCGCAATACACTTGCACCTATTTGCAAGGGGCGTTAATTTTCTGGTTGTACTTTGGTGCAGGAGGGACATGAAGCTATGCATGCTGATCCATAGGAGCCCTATACTGTAGCACATGGCTTTACTTGAGTGGGGCACCTATAGGTACTTGCTGTTGTGCCACTTGAAATACACAAAACACTCTATACCCTTCCAGTATCTGCTGCAGAACCTCGTGCCTCATTGAGGTGGGGACAATTACACTGGACTACAGGGAAGAAATGGGTAACAAAAACATGGACAGTTGTGCTGATTTATTGCATGGGACAAAAGTGCAAAAACTGAAAACAGAAGCACCATGTTTTATGTACCTTGCACCCTGATTCTCAGGTTGCCCCTACTTGCCAGTCAGCACTGTACTTATTAGGGGGCAGGGGATGAGCGGAATGTGACTTTTAATTAGGGATGCACCGAATCCACTATTTTGGATTTGGTGGACCCCTGAATCCTTTGCGAAAGATTCGGCCGAATACCGAACCAAATCCTAATTTGCATATGCATATTAGGGATGGGAAGGGGAAAACTTTTTTTATTTCCTTGTTTTGTGACAAAAAGTCATGCGATTTCCCTCCCCACCCCTAATTTGCATATGCAAATTAGGATTTGGATTCGTTTTGGCCGGGCAGAAGGATTCAGCTGAATCAGAATCCTGCTGAAAAAGGCCGAATCCTGGATTTGGTGCATCCCTACTTTTAATGTGCAAGCAATAGGGCACATAATATAGCCCTGTACTTACTAAATTGCTGCTTTGTGCCCAGCAGGACTGCACTCTGCACATCAAGTGACATTTTATGCCCCTTAATGCTACTGAACTTGTGCCTGGGGCAGTGGCAAATAAGTCAGTGGGGCTCATTTATAAACACTGGGCAAATTTGCACCTGGGCAGTATCCCATAGCAACCAATCAGATGTTTGCTTTCACTGTTCAACCTGCAGCGGGCTGAAAAAAAGCTAATTACTGATTGGTCGCTATGGGTTACTGCCCAAGTGCAAATTTTCCCTGTGTTTATAAATGAGCCCCAATATGCGCTACACTGAGTATCCACTGGGGGGCAGTAAAATACAGAGGAAACAAATCCACCACTAAGAATAAGTATAAGAATTATAACATGTATACAATTGAATGTAAACTTGCTCTGGGTGCTTTTCTAAGCATCTTTGCGATGTTCATTAATTATTTGTTCTGTTTCAGAGCTATTTACGTTTTTAACAGCCAATATAATCAATTTTTGAAGTGCCACCTGCTGGTAAGTTTTATAGTTGTACCGTCAAAACCAGTCAAAGAGATAAACCTTTCGAATGACACCAGAGAAATGTCCTGATGTTGCTCTGTTCAGTAAAGGCATCTGATCTCTTTCCTGTACAAAGCAACATCAGAACACTTCTTCGTTTTCCTTCTGGAGGTTTATCTCTTTGACAGCACAGTTACAAAAACTGGCCAGCAGGTGGTGCTGTTGTTACAAAATTAGATATATTGGCAGATAAGAAAACTTAAATAGCTTTGAACTGAAAAAAAGAATTCATTTAAGTTGCAAACGTGCATCCTAAGAAATTGTATATCCAATTTTGTTAAGGTTTATTTATCCTTTGAATAAAGGTACTGTTCTGCAGTTAGCAAGCACCTGAGGGTGATGGGGGTTGTAGTTCAGGACAGACAAACAACGGGATTTTATATAAAAAACAGAACTCACATCTTTGCAGGGCTCCACGCTTGGTTCCCCTGGAGCCAACTCCCCGATCAACAAACAGCACATGCGTTTCTTGACCATCTCCTGGTCTATGTGGAAGGCAGTAAAAGGATCCTGTAGGAATGAAACGGAAACGGATTATTATGATACTTTATGGCTATACAGGATGTCTAAAACACAGAGCACTTTGTTCATTGTGTTCCCAGTTCCGGGGCGCTGCTTGCGTTCCGAATCCTGAACATGAGGGAGGAGCGATCCACCAGCGCAACGGGGAAAAGCACATTTTTGGATGTTGTACAGGGGCCTAACTATAGAGGAAGCAGACCCTGCGGAAGCAGGGGGGCCCAGGTAGGGTTGCCACCTTTGCTGATGGCTAAACCCGAACAGGGGGGGGCAGGGCAGTGATGTAGTAACAGGCATGATGACATCAGAGGTGGGCACAATGGTGCCTACCGTTGGCTAGAATGTAAATCGCCGGCATTATGGCACTCGGAGCCGTTCGTTTTCCGAAGTCGTCCGAAGTTTCCTCGTGAGGCAACTTTGGGCGTCTTCGGAAAATGAAGGGCTCCGAGTGCTATCACGCCCCGAAGAAGAGGAGATTTGTTACCGGCGACTAATCTCCCCGAATCTGACCGTGTGTCTCTGCCCTAAGAGGTGGGCACAATGGTGCCTACCGTTGGCTAGAATGTAAATCGCCGGCGTTATGGCACTCGGAACCGTTCGTTTTCCGAAGTCGTCCGAAGTTTCCTCGTGAGGCAACTTTGGGCGTCTTCGGAAAATGAAGGGCTCCGAGTGCTATCATGCCCCGAAGAAGAGAAGATTTGTTACCGGCGACTAATCTTCGGAAAATGAAGGGCTCCGAGTGCTATCGCCCCGAAGAAGAGGAGATTTGTTGCCGGCGACTAATCTCCCCGAATCTGACCGTGTGTCTCTGCCCTAAGACTACTAGAAAATCATTAAACATTAAATAAACCCAATAGGCTGGTTTTGCTTCCAATAAGGATTAATTATATCTCAGTTGGGATCAAGTACAAGCGACTGTTTTATTATTACACAGAAAAGAGAAATCATTTGTAAAAATGTGGATAGAATGGAATCTATGGGAGACGGCCTTTCCGTAATTAGGAGCTTTCTGGATAATGGGTTTCCTGATAGCGGATCCCATACCTGTACAAAGTATGAAGAGGTGTAAAATAGCAGTGTCAAATCCAGCGACATAGAATAAAACATACGCCTTGATACATTTGTCATTTTATAGCTTTTAACACCATTTTTCTGGGGTAATTGTTTTGATCAATAGACATGTGACCCCCCAGGTGTGACATACGCAATTCATTCCCTGGAATTTTGCAGAGGGGTATAAGGGTTTTGTCTTCCCCCCAATGTCAAATTGGGGGTTCACCCGGCCTGCAACACCAAGGACCCTCCTCGCACTAGGACTAATGATTTGTATGAATTATTGAAAATGATGTACCAAGAGCCTGCATTCTGTTGCCATGGTCTCTGTTCCTAGAAACCAGACAGCACGTGGATACAAGAGATTTAGCAGTTAAAGGAGAAGGAAACCTAGAACAGAGCTAATTTACTCCACTATTTTTTCCCCTTTGCAGCAAGGTGAATGTACATGGTCACTGGGTGGGTGTTATCATTGGGCTGCACGGCCTGGTTCATGTTCTTAACCGATGGCTTAATATAGCAGGTGCCATTACAGGTATAGGATCCGTTATCCAGAATGCTCCGAAATACAAGAATGTCCGTCTCCCATAGACTCCATTTCATCCGAATAACTCAAATTATTAAAAATGATTTCCTTTTTCTGTGTAAAAATAAAACAGTCGCTTGTACTTGATCCCAACTAAGATATAATTAATCCTTATTGGAGGCAAAACCAGCCTTTTGGGTTTATAAAGGGTCTGACCACACAAGCAGATTCGGGGGGAGATTAGTCGACAGGCTTCATTTTCTGAAATCGCCCGTAATTGCCTCCTGAAACTTCAGGCGACTTCAGAAAACGAAGCGATCCGTGTGCCCCCAGGCAGTTTATATTTTAGCCAGCAGTTCAGGGAGTTCTTTCGCCACGAAGAAGAGGAGATTTGTCGCCTGTTGACTCATCACCCTGAATCTGCCCCGTCTGGCCCGACCCTTAATGTCTAAATGATTTTTTAGTAGGCTTAGGGCAGGGACACACGCTCAGATTCGGGGAGATTAGTCGCCCAGCGATAAATCTCTTCTTCGGGCGACTAATCTCCCCAAACTGCCTCCTGTCGGCTAGAATGTAAATCGCCCACGAGATGGCACTCAGAGCGCTTGTTTTCCGAAGTCGCCAGAAGTTTCCTCGTGAGGCAACTTTGGAAAATGAAGCGTTCCGAGTGCCCTCCCGGGCACAATTTACATTCTAGCCGGCGGGAAGGCATTTAGAGGAGATTAGTCGCCTGAAGAAGAGTCGATTTGTCGCCGGGCGTCTAATCTCCCTGAATCTGACCTCGTGTCTCTGCCCTTAAAGGGATCCTGTCATCGAAAAACATGTTTTTTTCAAAATGCATCAGTTAATAGTGCTACTCCAGCAAAATTCTGCACTGAAATCCATTTCTCAAAAGAGCAAACAGATTTTTTTTATATTCAATTTTGAAATCTGACATGGGGCTAGACATTTTGTCAATTTCCCAGCTGACCCTGGTCATGTGACTTGTGCCTGCACTTTAGGAGAGAAATGCTTTCTGGCAGGCTGCTGTTTTTCCTTCTCAATGTAACTGAATGTGTCTCAGTGGGACATGGGTTTTTACTATTGAGTGTTGTTCTTAGATCTACCAGGCAGCTGTTATCTTGTGTTAAGGTGGCCATACACGGGCCGATAAAAGCTGCCGACAGACCGTGTCGGCAGCTTATTGGCCCGTGTATGGGGCCCCGCGACGGGCTTCACCGATCGAGATCTGGCCGAAAGTCGGCCAGATCTCGATCGGATGGGACAGAAAATCCATCGGATCGCGGCCGCATCTATTCGTTGATGCGGTCCCGCGATCCGACCGCCCGTTTGGGCATCGTTAGGATCCGATCGTTGGGCCCTAGGGCCCACGATCGGATCAGCCCGATATTGCCCACCTCAAGGTGGGCATATCGGAGGGAGATCCGCTCGTTTGGCGACATCGCCAAACGAGCGGATCTCTCCATGTATGGCCACCTTTAGGGAGCTGTTATCTGGTTACCTTCCCATTGTTCTTTTGTTTGGCTGCTGGGGGGAAAAGAGGAGGGGTGATATCACTCCAACTTGCAGTACAGCAGTAAAGAGTGATTGAAGTTTATCAGAGCACAAGTCACATGACTGGGGGCAGCTGGGAAATTGACAATATGTCTAGCCCCATGTCAGATTTCAAAATTGAATATAAAAAAAATCTGTTTGCTCTTTTGAGAAATGGTTTTCAGTGCAGAATTCTGCTGGAGCAGCTCTATTAACTGATTCATTTTGAAAAAAAATTTTTTCCCCATGACAGCATCCCTTTAAGGTATGAAGATCCAAATTACAGAAAGATCCATTATCTGGAAAACCCGAGGTCCCGAGCATTTTGTATAAAAAGTCCCATACCTGCACAACATTTTGATCTCTTGACACATAACAGCACTTCTTTCTTTTCTTTTCTCCCTTTCATTTCATCCATATCTCTACTACTAAACACAGCGGCTGACATTTAGGACTGACACTTGGGGCCTAGTTTACATAAATGTCATTGTACAGGGCCTGTTATACCAAGAGCTGATTCAAATTCATTCTTTGAATTTATAGATGGCTTAAGTCTGCACATACATTAGTTCTTTACAAAAAAACACACACATTGTAGGAATTGTTGTATTTCCATAAATGATTTTGGTGCCAAATGTATCCGTTAAACAGTGTGTGCCGAAAGGCCCAGAGATTGCATCAGACACACGGATTTATGTATTGTCCCTGGCACAGCAGAGGTTAATGTGAGCAGGATGCATGAGGTATGTGGCATGTTAATCCAGTCCCACCTCCAGGGGGAGATAATGAGGGGAGGACGTGTGACAGTTGCAGAGGGGGGGGGAGGAAGTGGTGGAAAAGGGGGCTGAACATACGGTGGAACCACAAAGCTGCACCAATCCTGTGAATGAGTTGAAGGAGTCGGTGGAGAGAGAATAGCTGACAAGTGACATTCTGCACATAAACATGTCATCTCTGAATCTGACCATTGAGATGTTGCTGAACTACAGCTCCCCGCCATCCCCTGGGAATCAAAATCTGGGAGTGTGTCGTTTAAATCATGCAAATATATATATATATTATACAGTAGAAATCCCATTTATGTTTTTCAAGGGACCGGAATAAAAACATGTAAAATCGGGTAAAAAAAAAGCATAATAGTGATGTGCGGGTCGGGTTTTCCCAGCCCTAACCTGCCCTCCCGCAGCCTGCGCCCACCAGCATCCGACTTCCTTTTATAGACCTGCCCCGCCCTGCTGATGATGTCACAAAATGGGCGGGGTGAGCAGTATAGGAGGAATGTGTAATTCAGCAGCCCTCCAGCTATTAATAAACTAATGTACACACACTCTCACTATTATATATATATATATATATATATATATCTCTATAGGTGCTTCTAGTAATGTACATGGGCCACACATATCCCTAATCATACAGAATACACAACACCCCAGGTGTATAGAAAGCCTTTATTTATCTGATAGAGAGACAGATGGCAGCTCCCACATCCCGGCTGGCAGCCCAATATACTAATGTGAGCAGTGGGGTAACTAGATATTACTGGGCCCCGCAGCTAATTATTTTTCAAGCCCAAAAATGTCTTTTTTACCAATATTTATTAAAATTGTATTTGGATTAGGGCCCCTATACCTGCTGGGCCCCCCTCTGATTCCTCTGTAGTTCCTCCCTGAGTGTGAGGGAGAGAATAAATAGTGTTGTACCAGCAATGGCCTTAGAGTAGGACAGAAAGGGATTTCCCTGGGCCCCAGTAGAGGAAAGTACAAATTATATTAAAGGGATACTGTCATGGGAAAAAAAGTTTTTTTTCAAAATGAATCAGTTATTAGTGCTGATCCAGCTGCCCCAAGTCATGTGACTTGTGCTCTGATAAACTTCAATCACTCTTTACTGCTGTACTGCAAGTTGGAGTGATATCACCCCCCCATTTCCCTCCCCAGCAGCCAAAAAAAAGAACAATGGGAAGGTAACCAGATAACAGCTCCCTAACACAAGATAACAGCTGCCTGGTAGATCTAAGAACAACACTCAATAGTAAAAACCCATGTCCCACTGAGACACTAAAGGTGGCCATACACGGGCCGATAAAAGCTGCCGACAGACCAAGTCGGCAGCTTATTGGCCCGTGTATGGGGGCCCCCGACGGGCTTCCCGATCGAGATCTGGCCGAAAGTCGGCCAGATCTCGATCGGATGGGGTTAAAAATCCCGTCGGATCGCGGCCGCATCTGTTCGTTGATGCGGTCCCGCGATCCGACCGCCCGTTTGGCGAACGCTAGGATCCGATCGTTGGGCCCTAGGGCCCACGATCGGATCAGCCCGATATTGCCCACCTCAAGGTGGGCATATCGGAGGGAGATCCGCTCGTTTGGCGACATCGCCAAACGAGCGGATCTATCCGTGTATGGCCACCTTTAGTTACATTGAGAAGGAAAGACAGCAGCCTGCCAGAAAGCATTTCTCTCCTAAAGTGCCCCTGGTCACATGACCAGGGGCAGCTGGGAAATTGACAAAATGTCTAGCCCCATGTCAGATTTCAAAATTGAATATAAACAAATCTGTTTGCTCTTTTGAGAAATGGATTTCAGTGCAGAATTCTGCTGGAGCACCACTATTAACTGATGCGTTTTGAAAAAAAAAAAATTCCCATGACAGTATCCCTTTAATATTTAGTATTTAAGTCTATACATCAGGCAATTATCCCAATAACAAATCTGGGAGGAGGTTGAGGTTTAACAACATCCCTGATTTATTATATTTCACTCGGCATCTGGGGGAGCTTCCCATGTACAACACCAGTCTCACTGGCATCTGATGAATCAAACTGGCGTCAGATTAGTCTCTAGGGGTTAGTGTACGGGGCAGGCCAGTCATGTTTGTGATATTCGCGCAGTGCTGAGTATAAGGCTGGGAATGAATGGGAACGTATAACTCCATTGTACCTATTTATATTGCAACGGCAAGCTGCACATTTGGTTGGTTACACAGATGAAGAGTCACCTATAGATTATCCAATGAAACATTCAGGTAGTGCAGTTGGGGTGTCTGACCGCCTCCAGTTCTGGTCTCAAAAGCTCACAATTTAATTACACCAACCCTAATCTCACCAAAGATGCCTGAAGACACACACACATCCCACAGGTGCCAATTCCACTTAGACTAAATGGGCCAACCAGCCCCCACTCACACTCTCACTCACTTTTACACACTCTCACTCTCACTCACTTTTACACACTCACACTTGCACACACTTATACACACTCACTTATACACACTCACTTATACACACTCACTATAGGTCCACTCACCGTGGCGTCCTGCCCCGCATAGTGACTGATGACCCTCGGCCCGCCGGGGTGAACATTGACGAATCGCGTTATGTCGTAGACCTTGCGGTTAATGACCAGCCATCGCTCGTCACGTGTGCAGCGCTTCTTTATCTCCTCCCACGTGTAACAAGTCAGCGCCCCCTTGGACCCCATCCCTGTGACTGTAGTTGAACTGTAAGTCTCAGTGACAATAGCTGCTCACTCCTCACTGTCTGACCTCCAACTCCCCCGGACCCTATTGTATATGCTGGCGCTATATAAATAAAAGTTAATAATAATATATAGCAGAGCCTTGAGAGTGTTGAGCGCAGGACATGTAACTAATCACTATGAGCCTTATATAGAAGCCCAGCAGCTCCTCCTGCACAAAGCTCAGTATAAAGCAGCCAATAGAGTTCAGTGTATGACCAGTGTGACCCACTCACTAACTCCCAGCAGCCTCTGTTACACCCCGGCACCGTCCAGCCTCATGATCCTTCTACATCAGCCTTAGCCCCGCTGCTCCAGGTCCCTCCCTCTCTACATAAACACACGGCCCGGAGTCTTAGCTCTGACTGAGCTTCAGCACCAGAAATCACTGGACTGCAGACGCCGGCCCCGCCCTTCCTTTCTGCTATAGGACAGCAGCGAAGCCTATCACCTCACCAGACTCCGAAGTTCCGCCCTCCTGTCCTGATTGGTTGTTGCGGAACATCCTGATTGGTTGTTGCGGAACAAGCCGAGGCATTGCAGCGAACCAATCTGCGAAGGGCGTGGGGATTTTAAAGGCCAAGTTCTTTCCATGAAAAGCCCGTTACTCGATAAACAGGCGGAAGAGCTTTGTTCAAATCTGACAATATTACGTGACAAGTTTATATAAACCGACTTGTACAAGTGGTGCCACCAGGGGGCGCTGTGATGCCTCAAGGCCACGTGCAAGGCAAATTAAAGGGGAACTCTTACCCCAACTCATTTATGACAAAAAACTGTAATTCTAAGCAACTTTCCCATCCAATATACCTTAACTCAAAAGCTCCTTTGATTTTTACAGCTATTGCAAAGTGTAATTGCTACTGAAAGCAGAACTGCTTCTGTATCTATTCTCTGCACTGTTGGTTCCGACTCCTAACACAATGTAGCAGAAGAAGAAGCTGACAAAAAGAACTGACTTCTACATTGTTTCAAGTAGCTCCTAACCCATCTTTAACGTTAATGGCTACTCCATGCAACTGGAAGAAAAGACCTTGAGCACATTCACATTGCAGAACTACTTGCCCTTTAATAATGCTTCTATAAAACACTTAGGGGGTTATTTATCAAAATCAAATTTTTTAAATAAAAAAAAATGTTTTAAATAAAAAAAGTCCAACCAAACAAGAATCCACGATCAGCCCATATTTATTTTTTTAAAAAGGACAAACAAAATAAAATCAAGCGAAAAGCTCAAATTGAGTTTTTTTCCCCCAATCGTACTTTTTGTTGGGGGATTTTTCTGAAAATTTTTCAGATTTTTGCCCAAAAAGTCAGAAATGGTCAGATTCCTGTGAAGACCACAGAAACTTCCAAATGGGATAGAGACTCCTTCCATTGACTTATATACAACATAAGGATTTAATAAAACCCCAACAAATTTGACGTTTTTTTCAACAAAAAATTCTGATTTTATAGTAAAAAACTAAAATTTCTTTGAGTTTTCGCCATTTGGACTTTAATAAACAACTCCCTTATAGTCTTCATTATTTCTTCATCTGATTGCAGTGCGGTGTTGGGTTCCTACTTCGGGCGACTTCAGAAATCCGAAGCGTTTCTTATGCCTTCCCGCCGGCAATTCGTTTTCTTGCCAACGGGAAGGCATTTCTGGGTGATTAGTCGCATGAAGTTGCTGGGCGACTAATTTCCCCATCTGCCACCACCCTAAAACTTACAGATTTCATCTATTTAGTCCACCAAAACTTTCACTTGGAAGCAAAACCAAGGCAAAGCAGATTGTTATAGGGCACACTTCTAGCGAAAGCAAAACAATTGGTTCTTTTTAGGGTCAGGGCACAGGCTCAGATTCAGGGAGATTAGTCGCCCGGCGTCAAATCTCCTCTTCTTCGGGGCGACTAATTTCCCCAAACTGCCTTCCTGCCGGCTAGAATTTAAATCACCGGCGGGATGGCACTCAGAGTGTTTTGTTTTCCATAGTTGCCCAAAGTTTCCTTGTGAGGCAACTTTGGAAAATGAAGCGCTCCGAGTGCCATCCCACCGGCGATTTACATTCTAGCCAGCAGGAAGGCAGTTTGGGGAAATTAGTCGCACGATGAAGAGGAGATTTGATGCCGGGCGACTAATCTCTGAGAATCTGAGCGTGTGCCCGGACCATTACAGTGCTGAATAAACAGAGCTGCTATAAAGGGCTGTTATCTGTCTCAGTAGGTATATAATGATAGCACAGGGCAGATAACAGTCTTTATCTAATCCCTGGGGCTCTTAACTGCTCACACATGGGCCATCTTTTCTGATGAACTCCGGAGTCCGCTCAGATAAGCCTGGCTCAGGATGACAGAGGTGCATGAAGAGAGGATCAGGTGAGGGGCACTTGGTTAGAATGACAAGGTGAAATGTCAGGGTGCAGAGACAAGCTGAGATATTCCATCATGTCATCGCGCAGATACGACCTGGTATTTCAGTTTCCGTACACCATGACAGGTGCAAAGTTTGTCCAGTTAGTAAACCAGAACATCTAATCAGTCAGTGGCTTATACTAGTAACCTGTTTGCACTGGGAGATTATAATAGACACAGGGTTGGACTGGACCGGCGGGACACTGGGAAAAAACCTGGTGGGCCCAAGGCTCTTGTGGGCCCAGATCCGTACCCTGAGCTTCCTTTTCGTGCAGCTTCTGGCCCAACACAGTGGGCTCGCTCGCTTACACACATACGCACGGTGGCAGTGGAGAGGGCCCATGGCGGTGGAGGGGGGCCTGCAACAACAGCCCTGGTGGGCAGCGGGCCCCCCAGTCCGACCCTGAATAGGCACAATTGGAGTGTCTGCCCACGACCCATGGCTCTGGTGTAGGCAGAGTTTGCCCAGTGGGTTGTGTTTTTGGATGAGGTCTTTGTGCTGCATTCTATGGTGCAAACACCGGTGCAGCACTGTCTGTGTTCATGAGCCGTGGTCTGGGGGTGACGACTAGACTGTGCCCCAGACTCAGCCTGGCGATCTGAATATTCTGCCAAATGCCAGAGGGGCTGCTGTAAACAGTACACCTGGTTTTTAAGCAACTAAAACTTGCCTCCAAGCCTGGAATTCAAAAATAAGCTCCTGCTATGAGGCCACTGGGAGCAACATCCAAAGACTTGTATTGCCCTACCAGGGATCCCCAACCTTTAGAACCTGTGAGCAACATTCAGAAGTAAAAGGAGTTGAGGAGCAACACGAGCATGAAAAATGTTCCTGGGGTGCCAAATAAGGGCTGTGATTGGCCATTTAGTAGCCCCTATGTGGATGGTCAACCTACATTGAGGCTCTGTTTGGCAGTGCACCTGGTTTTTATACAACCAAAACTTGCCTCCAAGCCTGGAATTCAAAAATAAGCTCCTGCTTCGAGGCCACTGGGAGCAACATCTAAGGGGTCGGAGAGCAACATGTTACTCACGAGCTACTGGTTGGGGATCAGGACCAGACTGACAATCTGTGGGTTCTGGCAAATGCCAGAGGGGCTGCTGTATGGTTCCATAGAAAGTTACCATTTAGTGGGCTGGTAGGGGGCTGTTTGGGCCTCTGTGTACTTAGAATGGCAGGGCCTATTTTGACTCACAGTCCAGGCTTGTTGGGGATCACTGCCCTAGAACAACGTGCTCTTTACAGCAGGACAGTAGAGCAAAGCGAAAGCAGTTATCAGCCATAAAGTTAACATTATGGAATAGCAGCATCGACTACATATATTGTACAACAGATCAATTCACAACACTGCAAAAACACAGATTCATTCTTTGATCTTTAATTGAAAGATCACTCGGCATTGCTCGCTAATTACACACAGTCTCTAGGACAATATTTATTGTTAAACTAAACCCCCAATGACCCCATCTAAAAACAAAATGCTCCGTAAGGCTACTAATTTAATGTTATTGCTACTTTTTATTACTTGTCTTTCTATTCAAGGCATCTTCTGTACATTTTCCAGTCTCTTATTCAAATCAGTGCATGGTTGCTAGGATAATTTGCACCCTAGCAACCAGATTGCTGAAAATGCAAACCGGAGAGCTGCTGGATAAAAAAAAGCTAAATAGCTCAAAAACTATGAATAATAAAAAATGAAAACCAATTGCAAATTGTCTCAGAATATCCCTCTCTACATCCTACTAGTTAATTTAAAGGTGAACAACCCCTTTAATTGCTGCTTTATAACACAGCTCTTAGTTCTGGCTCAAAGTATTTAAATGCTTCATTCCTCTAACCTCCCTTGTGCCATAAGGACCTTTATATTTCTCTCCCAAACGACAGTAAGGATTTCATAAAAATTGCAAAAAAAAAAAAAAGTATAATGTTATGGTCTCTATAACCCAGGGGTTCTAAAATGTGCACATTTGCGATGCACCCTAGAACTCCGAGGAGCAATCTAAGAGCAGTCCATTGGGCCATGAAATAAAAAGTGCAACGTTTCACCAGGTCTAGTAACTCATAGCAATCAATCAGGCGTTCACAGTCAAACAGCTGACCAGTACATACTAGCTGCTGATTGGCTGCTATCAGTGACTAGACTTAAGACAAACTTTGCACCTTTTATTACATTACCCCCATATCTAATTCCTATGCAAAATGCCCTTGTTAGGTTTTCTGCCTGATAATAATAGGAAACTTACTCTGCACTGACAGACAAAGGCCGGCGCTGCCCAACTCTTTGCCTCTAGGGCCTTTCCACTCTCTCAACTGACAATACCAGTATCAAGTGTTCTCATTCCGCTGTACATTACACTTCTCCTGTTGCACAGTCACAAATTTATACGGTCCCACAACCCAAAAATAAAACCTTTAATACATGAATATATAGAAAGAGTAATTAGAATTACAATAGGGATCATGTACATCTGCAAGAATGATTGTGGTTCCTGCTATTTCCCTGCAGCAGGGCCGGACCTAGGGGTGGCAGAAGAGGCACCTACCTGGAGAGCAACTCTGTGGGGGTGCTGTTCAAGATTCTTCTGCCTACCCCTAGTCCGGATTCACTCCCCTCTACAGCTCTCGCCAGGCCTGGACTGAGAACTAAAATAGGCCCTGGCATTTCAGGTACACAGAGGCCCAATCAGACCACACAGAGGCCCAAACAGCCCCCACCAGCCCACTAAATACTGAATTTCTATGGCACCTTATAGCAGCCCCTCTGGCATTTGCCAGAACCAACAGATTGCCAGTCCGGGCCTGGCTCTCGCCTACCCCCTCTGTCGCTCGTGCCTCCCCTGTCCTTACACTTCCCCTTCATTGCCCTTCCCTATGTTATGGTGCAGGGGATGGGGTTAGCCGACTAGGTTGCCTAGGGTGCCCGGTCGGCTTGGCCTGGCCCTGCAGTAATACTTGCACTTAACACTACTGCCATTAAAGTTACTTGTGCCAAAATGCATTCCTTGCACTTTCGTATATGTGTACAAAATCGGCGAGCACTCCTGGTCCACCTAGGGTTGCCACCTTTTAAAATAATCTTTACTGGCAGGTGGAGGGGCAGGAAAAAGGTAAGTTTGGAGCAGGCTGGGGGCAGGCCACGGGCTTTTTTTAAGGTGTATTACAAATTTACCGGCAGCTACATTGGCGGTAAATTTGTAATACCGGCCCCGGCTGGTGTTTTACCGGCTAGGCTGGTAAAATACTGGCCGGGTGGCAACACTAGGTCCACCCACTGTGTGGACCTGGAGTGCTCGCCGATTTTGTACCCATTGCTACTCACCTCAAGCTACGGGCTCGGGGCGATGCACCCGGCCACCCTCTTCATTTGGTGAATACGCTTCTTCCCTGCTTACATTTCCTCATTGAGTTAGCAGCAACAGCCGACCCAGGAGCGGGACCCGGGGTTTATACATTTACACCCGGGTCACCGTGTTTAATGGGTGAGCAGATTTTTAGTCTTGGGACAGACTGCTTTCACATATATATAATACATTAATTATTCTTGTATTTGGCAAAGTTCCATAAGATGCATTAGCGGTAATCCCTTGACCATTAATCCATATATTTTAAACGAGCTGGACCGAGCATATACTCCCCTTTTTCTTGCACATTCGTATAGCTGCACTCCTATCTGCCTTCCATTCCAAATCGAGAACTTCGGCACAGGGGAAACCTGGAGCTACCACCACCTCCTGAATAGGCAAGATGGTAGGGGTAGCCTGGCAGCGTTAATGCGACGCGTCACAACTGTCGGATGCAGACGCTGCACGCTGTGTCCGACAGTCGTGTCGCTTCAACAATGTGTCACGATCCGACAATAGCATTACTTACCTTATTTCTGTCGCATCCGACGTGACACCTGTGTTTTTGCACATCGCGTCGGATCGCGGCCGAATCGTCCATGGAGTCCCGCCCTAATATATATTGGATCTAACTGTCAATGAATATCTGACACCCAACTGCTGCATGAAGACAGAATGAAGAGAAACAGATGCTGAGAGAGGGATAGTGAAGATAAACTTGATTATTTCAGAAACAATGCAGAATATTTAATTGATTGTATTTACAAAGTTTCTTATTTCAGTATGATGAAGCTTATATATATATATATATATATCTATATCTATATATATATATATAAATTTTCATTTTCGCGATAGTTCCCCTTTAAGGAAGATTATGCATTTTTATCATATAGTTGAACTATGTCACATTCCCCTGACTGGGGCCCCCCATATCCCTCTGGGTCTGTTGTCTCCATGGTTAACGCAGCTGCTAGCAGAAGGACAGAAGCATGCAGGGAGTTCTTGTTACAAAGCAGCTGCAGCGGCACATTTGTCTCTCCCTCTGGCTCCTGGTAGTGATAGTGTAGTTATAATGTATGTATATTATATGTATAATGTAGTTATAATATATGTATAATATATGTATAATGTATGTAATGTATAATGCATGTATAATGTATGTATAACGTATGTATAATGTATGTAACGTTGAGAGACTGGCATCCCATGTGATAATGTAGTTATAATGTAGGTATAATACATGTATAATGTATGTATAATATATGTATAATGTATGTATAATGTATGTATAATGTATGTAAAGCTGAGAGACTGGCATCCCATGTATGTGTGAATGTGCCATCGTGAAGAATCAGACCAGCTGTTCCAGGGGTTGTGTGATGTGTATTTATAATCATAGCGCCTCCCTTCTCAACCCTGTATTAAACATCAGGAAACTAATATTTAACGGGAGGTTTATACTGTAAGGCCCACTAAAGCTGCCCACAAGCAGGCAGATCCACCAGTTCAACCCACATCAAAATGAACCATCATTTACCTGGAATGCCTATTTAGATTGTAAGCTTTTTTGGGCAGGGTCTTCTTTGTGTTTTGTATTGGTTATTGGAGTGTGAATCAGGGGTGGCCAATATGCACTCAGATCTCTGCCACACCCTGTTATGCATCTGGGGAATTAATACACCCCCAGCTCTGCCCAAAACCACCTACATCAGAGGTTATTCAGAAGGGTTTAGGGCTTTTAAATTTGGGTGTAAATTACAGGGAGAGAACTGTCTGACCAGGAGGGGGTGAGCATACCTGGCAAACTTGAAATTTTTTTTAAAGATAGACATGCCTCAAAATCTCTCATTTCAGCTGAAATGCAGGCAAATTTGGGGTCATTTTGGGGGGGGGGGGGAAATGCTGAAATTGCCTGCTGTGTGCATCTGACTAGGCTGATTATAGCCTTAAAGGAGAAGGAAAGCTACCAAAGCAGTTTATTGCTAATAGATTCGCGACAATTGTGCAAGCATTCAATTCTGCAGAATGCTTTACCATACCTGAGTAAACAGCTCTAGAAGCTCTCTCTGCTTGTTTAGGATAGCAGCTGCCATATTAGCTTAGTGTGACATCACTTCCTGCCTGAGTCTCTCCCTGCTCGCTCATAGCTCTGGGCTCAGATTACAGCAGGGAGAGGAGGAGCAAACTGAGCATGCTCAAGCCCTAGCCCTGGAGGTTTAAGCTGAAAACAGTTAGTCTGATACAGAAGCCCATGAGTACACAATAGAAGGAAAGAAATGTGCTGTTTCTTTTGACAGAGGACTCAGAGCAGCCATTCAAAGCTGAAAAAGGAGAAAAGGTATAGGATACACAGCAGATAACAGATAAGCTCTGTAATACACAATAGGATTCTTCAGAACTTATCTGTTATCTAATATGAGTTCTGTGCTTAAATGGCTGCCCCCATGGCTACACAGCAGCTTGTTTATATAAACTATAGTAGTACTTATCTGTTATCTACTGTGTATCCTGTGCTTGAATGGCTGCCCCCATGGCTACACAGCAGCTTGTTTATATAAACTATAGTAGTACTTATCTGTTATCTACTGTGTATCCTGTGCTTGAATGGCTGCCCCCATGGCTACACAGCAGCTTGTTTATATAAACTATAGTAGTACTTATCTGTTATCTACTGTGTATCCTGTGCTTGAATGGCTGCCCCCATGGCTACACAGCAGCTTGTTTATATAAACTATAGTAGTACTTATCTGTTATCTACTGTGTATCCTGTGCTTGAATGGCTGCCCCCATGGCTAAACAGCAGCTTGTTTATATAAACTATAGTAGTACTTATCTGTTATCTACTGTGTATCATGTGCTTGAATGGCTGCCCCCATGGCTACACAGCAGCTTGTTTATATAAACTATAGTAGTACTTATCTGTTATCTACTGTGTATCCTGTGCTTGAATGGCTGCCCCCATGGCTACACAGCAGCTTGTTTATATAAACTATAGTAGTACTTATCTGTTATCTACTGTGTATCCTGTGCTTGAATGGCTGCCCCCATGGCTACACAGCAGTTTGTTTATATATATAAACTATAGTTTTTTTTCTGACGCAAACACACCAGGTTTTACCAGTGCAGGACACCAGTACATTATATTTTCTTTAAAACACTTTCATTTTTTGATCTTACTGTTCCTTTAAAGGGGAAGTTCACCCATTTTCTCCTGACAACCTGTTTAGCAGCAAAGGATTTAAAGTTGGATTTAATGACCTTTCCATAAATCCAATTTTTTTTTTTGGACCTCAAGGAATTTCTTGAGTACATTCTGTTTAATCATTTTAACTGGTTCCATAATAAAAAGGGCCCATTGTCTGTACGCTGAAGTCGGCTCGGAAAATGAGGCAGCTTGGAGGCCTGAAAGGATACAGGGTCAGTGAGTGAAGCTCCTGCTTATTTCTCAATTACATCTCAGAGAGGCACAAACAGGCTCAGCACCCGACTTTCTGTTCTAGTTCACTAGATCCAGAGCACCCAGATCCCTTTATATGCTGCACGGAGCGTGTAGAGCTCTTGATTACGGTATACAGAGACAGGGTGGATCGCTTGGCAACAACGGGTGTGCATGTGTTTTATACACAGAGCAATATGTTCTATACACAGAGCAGTATGTATATATGTTTCATACACAGAGCAGTATATATATATATGTTCTATACACAGAGCAGTATATATATATATATATATATATATATATATATATATGTTCTATACACAGAGCAGTATATATATAATATGTACTATACACAGAGTAGTATGTATATAATATGTTCTATACACAGAGTAGTATGTATATAATATGTTCTATACACAGAGTAGTATGTATATAATATGTTCTACTACAAAAAAGTTTATATCAAAAACGATATAAGTCCCAAGGCCTCTTCAAGTAAAAAATATTAATTTATTGTTATTCACATTAAAATAGTAGCTAGTACATACTACCCCACCTTACGCGTTTCGCACCCTCCGGCGCTTAGTCATAGGTGTATACACCTATGACTAAGCGCCGGAGGGTGCGAAACGCGTAAGGTGGGGTAGTATGTACTAGCTACTATTTTAATGTGAATAACAATAAATTAATATTTTTTGAATGAATGCCTTTCTGAACTGGGGCGAGTCCCTTGGGCCTGGCTGATTAACTATATGGACTCCCGATTTTGAATTGAAATATATAATATGTTCTATACACAGAGTAGTATGTATATAATATGTTCTATACACAGAGTAGTATGTATATATGTTCTATACACAGAGCAGTAAATATATATATATGTTCTATACACGGAGCAGTATGTATATATGCATATTGGCAGCAAGCTGAGGGTATGTATAAGACATGTAATATATATGAATAGTGTGACTTACCTACAGTATGATCTGCCTGTGTGAGGGTGATAGGAATCATTATGAATGTATGTGGGTTAGTGTGTATGTGCAATTGTGCATGTGTGAGTGCTCCAGTTGCACATACAGCTCCCCTTGGTACTTAGCAACACCGCAGATCCCCTTTCACCCACTTGGCTCAGGCACAAGAGGGAGCAGAATCTGGAGGGCAACGTGCTTACATGGGAACAAAGGAGAACAGCAGGTCTGACGATTTTCTCTGTACTGAAAATTGCAGCAGGGTCGTCCGGAACAGAAAGAGTCCAGCTGTGCATAAAGCACAAAGCAGTCTGTATTATATACAGTGTAAATATCTGCATCACACCCAGAACATTGCAATCATTTATTATATACAGTGTAAATATCTGTATCATACCCAGAGCATTGCGCCCTTATGTTATATAGTGTAAATATCTGCATCATACCCAGAGCATTGCAATCCTGTATTATATACAGTGTAAATATCTGTATCATACCCAGAGCATTGCAATCCTGTATTATATACAGTGTAAATATCTGTATCATACCCAGAGCATTGCGCCCTTATATTATATAGTGTAAATATCTGCATCATACCCAGAGCATTGCAATCCTGTATTATATACAGTGTAAATATCTGTATCATACCCAGAGCATTGCGCCCTTATATTATATAGTGTAAATATCTGCATCATACCCAGAGCATTGCAATCCTGTATTATATACAGTGTAAATATCTGCATCACACCCAGAACATTGCAATCATTTATTATATACAGTGTAAATATCTGTATCATACCCAGAGCATTGCGCCCTTATATTATATAGTGTAAATATCTGCATCATACCCAGAGCATTGCAATCCTGTATTATATACAGTGTAAATATCTGTATCATACCCAGAGCATTGCACCCTTATATTATATAGTGTAAATATCTGCATCATACCCAGAGCATTGCAATCCTGTATTATATACAGTGTAAATATCTGTTTCACACCCAGAGCATTGCAATCCTGTAATATATACAGTGTAAATATCTGCATCACACCCAGAACATTGCAATCCTGTATTATATACAGTGTAAATATCTGTATCATACCCAGAGCATTGCGCCCTTATATTATATAGTGTAAATATCTGCATCATACCCAGAGCATTGCAATCCTGTATTATATACAGTGTAAATATCTGTATCATACCCAGAGCATTGCGCCCTTATATTATATAGTGTAAATATC
The DNA here is from genome assembly GCF_017654675.1 of Xenopus laevis. Lineage (NCBI taxonomy): Eukaryota > Metazoa > Chordata > Amphibia > Anura > Pipidae > Xenopus > Xenopus laevis. The sequence continues at coordinate 6,771,956 of NC_054378.1, forward strand.
TGCATCATACCCAGAGCATTGCAATCCTGTATTATATACAGTGTAAATATCTGTTTCACACCCAGAGCATTGCAATCCTGTATTATATACAGTGTAAATATCTGTATCATACCCAGAGCATTGTGCCCTTATATTATATACAGTGTAAATATCTGCATCATACCCAGAGCATTGTGCCCTTATATTATATACAGTGTAAATATCTGCATCATACCCAGAGCATTGCGCCCTTATATTACATACAGTGTAAATATCTGCATCACACCCAGAGCATTGTGCCCTTATATTATATACAGTGTAAATATCTGCATCATACCCAGAGCATTGCAATCCTGTATTATATACAGTGTAAATATCTGCATCACACCCAGAACATTGCAATCCTGTATTATATACAGTGTAAATATCTGTATCATACCCAGAGCATTGCGCCCTTATATTATATAGTGTAAATATCTGCATCATACCCAGAGCATTGCAATCCTGTATTATATACAGTGTAAATATCTGTATCATACCCAGAGCATTGCGCCCTTATATTATATAGTGTAAATATCTGCATCATACCCAGAGCATTGCAATCCTGTATTATATACAGTGTAAATATCTGTTTCACACCCAGAGCATTGCAATCCTGTATTATATACAGTGTAAATATCTGTATCATACCCAGAGCATTGTGCCCTTATATTATATACAGTGTAAATATCTGCATCATACCCAGAGCATTGTGCCCTTATATTATATACAGTGTAAATATCTGCATCATACCCAGAGCATTGCGCCCTTATATTACATACAGTGTAAATATCTGCATCACACCCAGAGCATTGTGCCCTTATATTATATACAGTGTAAATATCTGCATCATACCCAGAGCATTGCAATCCTGTATTATATACAGTGTAAATATCTGCATCACACCCAGAACATTGCAATCCTGTATTATATACAGTGTAAATATCTGTATCATACCCAGAGCATTGCGCCCTTATATTATATAGTGTAAATATCTGCATCATACCCAGAGCATTGCAATCCTGTATTATATACAGTGTAAATATCTGTATCATACCCAGAGCATTGCGCCCTTATATTATATAGTGTAAATATCTGCATCATACCCAGAGCATTGCAATCCTGTATTATATACAGTGTAAATATCTGTTTCACACCCAGAGCATTGCAATCCTGTATTATATACAGTGTAAATATCTGTATCATACCCAGAGCATTGTGCCCTTATATTATATACAGTGTAAATATCTGCATCATACCCAGAGCATTGTGCTCTTATATTATATACAGTGTAAATATCTGCATCACACCCAGAGCATTGTGCCCTTATATTATATACAGTGTAAATATCTGCATCATACCCAGAGCATTGTGCCCTTATATTATATACAGTGTAAATATCTGCATCATACCCAGAGCATTGCGCCCTTATATTACATACAGTGTAAATATCTGCATCACACCCAGAGCATTGTGCCCTTATATTATATACAGTGTAAATATCTGCATCATACCCAGAGCATTGCAATCCTGTATTATATACAGTGTAAATATCTGCATCACACCCAGAACATTGCAATCCTGTATTATATACAGTGTAAATATCTGTATCATACCCAGAGCATTGCGCCCTTATATTATATAGTGTAAATATCTGCATCATACCCAGAGCATTGCAATCCTGTATTATATACAGTGTAAATATCTGTATCATACCCAGAGCATTGCGCCCTTATATTATATAGTGTAAATATCTGCATCATACCCAGAGCATTGCAATCCTGTATTATATACAGTGTAAATATCTGTTTCACACCCAGAGCATTGCAATCCTGTATTATATACAGTGTAAATATCTGTATCATACCCAGAGCATTGTGCCCTTATATTATATACAGTGTAAATATCTGCATCATACCCAGAGCATTGTGCTCTTATATTATATACAGTGTAAATATCTGCATCACACCCAGAGCATTGTGCCCTTATATTATATACAGTGTAAATATCTGCATCATACCCAGAGCATTGCGCCCTTATATTATATACAGTGTAAATATCTGCATCATACCCAGAGCATTGCAATCCTGTATTATATACAGTGAAAATATCTGTATCATACCCAGAGCATTGCAAGCCTGTAGTGTAAATATCTGTATCATACCCAGAGCATTGCGCCCTTATATTATATAGTGTAGATTTCTGCATAATACCCAGAGCATTGCAATCCTGTATTATATACAGTGCAAATATCTGTATCATACCCAGAGCATTGCGCCCCTATATTATATACAGTGTACATATCTGTATCATACCCAGAGCATTGCAAGCCAATTCACAACCCATTTCCAACTTTTTGCATGGCTAGTTATGTGGCCTTGAATTGACTGTATCTTTCCAGTATTGCTACTGTTGCTGCTTCCAGGAAACAGACAACAAGTTATTTGCACGTCTCCTCCCACAGTTCCATAGAAATTACACGTATTATATATCCAGTACAGCAGCACACACGTACAATAAGGAGAGAGGTTTTGCTGTATTCTCTAGTGGTCTGTAAACTACACCTATTTTTAGGTGGATAAGGCTCAGTTACAATCCCTAAAACTGACTCTTTTGCGCCCCCTAGCTCTACAGCGTAAGCAAAGTCAAGACTTTATCCAATTCCAATTAGGTAGAAAATATTTGTTTAATGCCTTTGGCAACGATTGAAAGAACAGAGCTGTGTACACAAAGCAGGCAGGGTACTCAGTGGAGGATCCTCTTGTATAAATAAGGCCACTGGGCCACGGAGAACTTGAAAAAAGTATTATTGGGCTACCACTGTGTTGACTACGGCTCCCAATGAGTTTTAACCCTTCATAATACATTGCAGGATGCTGGGAGTTGTGGTCCAGTAACCGTAGGGTTTACAAACACTGTTGAGTTGTACGAACCCAATACTCTCTGGCAGTTCTCACAACGCTGTGCCAGGTGTTTGAGTAGAGCAGAGATGGCAGTCGCTCCAAGCAGAGATGGCAGTTGCTCCAAGGTTTCCATGTATACTGTATATACCAAGGCTCCCCATCCAATGTTCCCTCTATCTCCTTTTTGTTTATGTGCACCAAAAAAAAATTTCTTTTGTGCGCACATTTTAAACTTGTGTGAACAGTTTTTAAAATCTGTGCACTTAGGTCAGAATTAAAACAAAATGTTCTGTTTTCACAAATCTTTGTGCGCACCACTATTTGTGCACTGGCTTCAAAATCGAGTGCAAGCCTTAGAGGGAACATTGTCCCAAACTTTTTTTTACCCGTGAGCCACATTCCAATGTAAAAAGAGTTGAGCGGCGTCGGACTGGGGAGGGGTCTTGGCCCACCGGGGCTGCCACTTTGGGGCTCCCTGCCCAGTCGATAATACCAGTGGGCCCCGGCCCCAGCGAAAATTCACCTTAGGGGCCTGCCACCACTGCAAATCCGACTGTCCCAGACGTAAAAGCTTCCTCATTCCCCTTCCTTCCAACCGCCAACGTGAACTTACGCATTTCTTCTTGCGATCACCGGCAGGGGAGGTCAGGAAGTGCAGGTGCTGCTGCCTGTGGGGATCTGGTCTGGACCAAGCGGGGCCCACGAGGGCTGGGGCCCACCAGGTTTTTTCCCGGTGTCCAACCCAGTCCGACCCAGAAGTTGAGAAGAAACACAAATGAGGGCAATGTCGCCGCGATCCAACGGGATTTTTCGTCCCATCCGATCGAGATCTGGCCGACATTAAACTATGGATGCACCCAATCCAGGATTCGGCCTTTTTCAGCAGGATTCGGCCGAATGCTTCTGCCCGGCCGAACTGAATCCAAATTTGCATATGCAAATTAGGGGCAGAGAGGGAGATCGGGTGACTTTTTGTCACAAAACAAGGAAGTAAAAAATTTTTTCCCTTTCCCACCCCTAATTTGCATATGCAAATTAGGATTTGGTTTGGTATTCTGCCTAATAGTGATGTGCGGGTCATGGTTTTCCTGACCCGCACCCGACCCTAACCCGCCCTGCTCCAGCCCGCGCCCATCCGCACCCGCGCTTCCCTGACGTCACAAAAGGGTGGGGTGAGGCATTTGATGGTGGAGGGCGGGGAGAGCAGAAGAGCTCAACTAGCACCCGCCCGCGAGGAGCAGTGCGAGATCGACCCGAACTCGCCCCGCGGGTATCGGGTCGGCCCGCACATCACTACTGCCTAATCTTTTGGGAAGAATTCGGGGGTTCGGCCGAATCCAAAATAGTGGATTTGTGCATCCCTACATTAAACTTTGCAAATTATTAAACAAAAACTACATGATTGGGAAAGACAGGCTTGGCACATGAAGGCAACAAAAAAACTTGCCTAAGTACAAACCAGTCAAAGGCTCAACAAGTAGCCCAAATCTGTACCTTGGCTAGTTTGTACTTTCAAAACTCGCCTGGGCTTTAAATTAGTAGCCCAATTTGGCTGGAGACCAGCCAACCTGGTAACCCTGATTTAAGGCCGGGGCTGGCTTGTGTGGGTTGTGGCAAATGCCCAAGGGGCTGCTATAAGGTGCTATAGAAAGTCACTATTTAATGGGCTGGTTGGGCCTATCTGTACCTGAAATGCCAGGGTCTATTTTAATTCTCAGTCTGGACCTGGTAGCACTGAGTATGTAGCCTGGGAGTTGTAAGCTGGGAGTTGTAGCCTGGGAGTTGTAGTTGAGAAACAGATGTTGGACAGTGACCAATCAGACATCCTTGTTTCACACCTTTCTCTACTGCCCCTTTTGGCTCTTCCAGCCCCTCACAAATCCCATCTGTCGCCTCATCTCTCCCTCAGCTTGTGCTTTTGGGGTTGTTGTTACAAGACACGTCACCCCCTCCCTCCCGGCTCAGAATCATTCTCTCACCTCCTCCTCCTCCTCCTCCTCCTCCAGCTTCGAAAGATCTTCCAGGCCCAATAGAGAAGAAGACGGCCGCGGACCCCAGCTCTGATTGGTCAGTTTTCTCTGCTGATCGCCTTAGAAACGTAAAAGAGGCGCGGGGGGAGCGGAGGATGCTCGGGGTGGGCGGGGCTGTGGTGTAGGAGGAGGAGTAGGTGGGCGGGGCTGTGCGTGGAGCCGGTCCCATGTGGAGCTGCAGTGACAGGGAGAGCGCGGACAGCGGCACTGGGAGATACCACAGCAGGTGGAGTAGGGGCCGAATGATAAACTAGGGGCAGAATAAAGTGGGGGAAAAGGGGAGTGGTGTTATGAAAAGGTTAGTGGGATACAGGTGAGGGCGGGGAGATCTAGACAGTGGCTCCTATAAAACAAAGAGGATGAGGAGTGAGGTGAGTTGCCAGTGAGACGTTACAGGGAGGAGAGAGAGGCAGGTAACTGGGGGACAGTCAGGGATATATGTGTGTGTGGGGGGGGGGGAATTAAATACGGGGAATTAATTGGGGAAGAATTAAATGGAGAGATCAGAGAATGTAATTGAGGAGAGAGAGACAAGTGGGGACATATTTATAAAAGGGAGGGAAGGGGCAGATCTACATGAGGGGCAAGTGATAAAGAGACTGTACTGGGGCCCATTCATCATAACTGGGCAGTTACTCATAGCAACCAATCAGTAATTAGCTTTTTTAAAGCCAGCTGCAAGCGGAACAATGAATGCAGCGATTTGATTGGTTGCCATGGGTTACTGCCCGTGGGCAAATTTGCCCAGAGTTGATAAATGAGCTCCACATGGAAGTGGAGAGAGAAGAAGCGACAGTCAGAGAGGTGACGGATAAAGAGGAGGAGGAGGGATACAAGGACTGAGCAGCAGTCAGACAGCTCATCTGTGTCTTCCCAACAGGGATAAGAGAAGGAGGAGGTAGACTGGCACAGGCTGCCCCCCAGAAGACTTCAACATGGGTATGGGGGGGCAGAGCGGCGAGGGCTGCAGCTCGGGGGACTGCGTGAAGCCAGAGGCTCGTTACAGTTGGGAGGAGATCCAGAAGCACAACCTGAAGACAGACAAGTGGCTGGTGATTGAGCGCAAAGTGTACAACATCACTGAATGGATGAAGCGCCACCCAGGGGGCATGAGAGTCATCGGGCACTACGCTGGGGAAGACGCCACGGTCAGTTCTGCACTCCCTCCCTCCCTCCCTGGGCAATCATGGGGTTAATGACATGGCAACTGTAGAGCTGGCAGTCAGTGAATACTGCTGAGTGTAGCGTGGGGAAGGGTTGGCCCCAGTATATACAATATTCCATGTATATAATCTTGTTATTCCATATATATATATATATATATATATATATATATATACAATCCAGTAGTGTTTGACGTACAATTCATTACTATTCATGCCGGCGTTACGCTTGTACACTGCTGTGATCTGCCCACATAGGAGAGAATCCATTTCTGTGCCAGATAAATGATACATGATCTGCGGGGCCAATGTCACCAAGGCTCTACATTTCAGCAACTTTCTTCTTTTTATTCTAATGATAGCTGATACATGGGTTGTGCAAATGATGAGAATGCTAATACATGTGTGGAACCTGTTATCCAGAATGCTCGGGACCTGGGGTTTCTGTAATTTGACTCTCCATACCTTAAAGGGATCCTGTCATCGGAAAACATGTTTTTTTCAAAATGCATCAGTTAATAGTGCTACTCCAGCAGAATTCTGCACTGAAATCCATTTCTCAAAAGAGCAAACAGATTTTTTTATATTCAATTTTGAAATCTGACATGGGGCTAGACATTTTGTCAATTATCAATTTCCCAGCTGCCCCATGTCATGTGACTTGTGCCTGCACTTTAGGAGAGAAATTCTTTCTGGCAGGCTGCTGTTTTTCCTTCTCAATGTAACTGAATGTGTCTCAGTGGGACATGGGTTTTTACTATTGAGTGTTGTTCTTAGATCTACCAGGCAGCTGTTATCTTGTGTTAGGGAGCTGCTATCTGGTTACCTTCCCATTGTTCTTTTGTTTGGCTGCTGGGGGGATAAGGGAGGGGGGTGATATCACTCCAACTTGCAGTACAGCAGTAAAGAGTGATTGAAGTTTATCAGAGCACAAGTCACATGACTTGGGGCAGCTGGGAAATTGACAATATGTCTAGCCCCATGTAAGATTTCAAAATTGAATACAAAAATCTGTTTGCACTTTTGAGAAATGGATTTCAGTGCAGAATTCTGCTGGAGCAGCACTATTACCTGATTCATTTTGAAAAAAAAATTTTTCCCATGACAGTATCCCTTTAAATAAACCTAGTAGGCTGGTTATTCCAGAGAAAAAGGAAATTATACTAAAAGGTGAACAATATGAGCTCACTCAGCGTGTGACTTCTACTGTGATGGAGGCAATGGTTCATCTTCTAGGACTTCTTTCATGGCGTCTTCCACTGTTTTGTTCTGTAGCTCTCTGGTTTCATTTTGCCCCTGTGTTTTTATGGGTTACAGAGATTAAATGTCAAAGTGTTGTTATGGTTCATGGAAACTGGAGAGAGAGAGAAAGACAAAAAGGAGCCAGGTATCATAAGGAGGGAGAAGTTGACAGAAGAAAGGCAACTGCAATGGCTTGGGTGATTCTTAATATAATCAGGCTAATGACTTAAAGTTCATGTAAAGACAAAAAAATAAAATCCCATTTTTACTTACATTAATGAAATAGAAACTTATCTCCAATATACTCTTTAATTAAAAAATATGTACCGTTTTTATAAGAAACCTGACTGTATGCAGTGAAATTCTCCCTTCATTTACTGCTGTGGATAGGAATTGTCAGACGGTCCCTAACTGCTCTGCAGGGAAACAATCATACTTATGAACAGCAGGGGGAGCCCCCGCCTTACTTCCCAGCCATGCAGAACTCAAGCAGCTTTGTTTGTTTCCCTGTAGAGCAGTCGGCGACTGTGTAGAGATTTGTATTGGATTTTAATTTTTGCCTTTACATCCCCTTTACTGTTTCCAACTCCAGCTGCAGGGACAAAGATCATGGAGCCAGATTTAAACAGATAAACTGGGATTCTATTTGGAGGATCATTTTTCTGATTATTAATCAGTCTTGCTGTATCGACTTCTGGCAGATATTATTTGACTTGTGCTGTTTTGATCATTTTCGACGATCCCTAAGCAGCCCAGACCACACTGAGCATGTGCACAGTCTTGGTCTTGCAAAGATGTATAACAAAGTTACAAGATGGTGACCCCCTGTGGCCAACTTTGAAAGCATAAATCATTTGTTTGATTAGGCTTGTGGTGCAGTAAGTTCGTGTTTATGTTTAGTATACAAAATACAGCATTTCTAGCCTTATTCTATTTTACACTTTACTTCCCCTTTAAGCTGGCCATACACGTTAGATTGGCTCATTTTGTAAGATCAAAGTTCTTTGTACAAGTATGGGAGCCGATATCCGGAACCTGTTATCCAGAATGATTCGAATTTCAGAGAGGTTGTCTCCCATAGACTCCATTTTATCCAAATCCAAAGTTTCCAATCTATGCAATGTAGGGGAAGATAATGGAAATCGCCGGACCTCCTGTCCCACAAGACCCTATTTCTTAGGTGTTCCTAAAATCTGTGATCTTACAGCCAGAAATTCATTCTTATTATTCTCTTACCTCCATCACCCTTTAATTATTAAAACAAAGTGCTGATCATGCCCTGTAGGGTAGCCATGGCACTTTATGTGTGGCACATGGGCTCAGCCTGAAATTTGGAGTCTCTTGTAAAGAGCCTGATTGGTTTCCCATAAATATTAATGATGTTACCGGTGTCACTGATGTCTCATCTTTTATTGTCTTGAGACATCAGCTAATAAGTGATCTTATTCTAGAAGCCATCGCGTGAGTCAATATTACACGGAAAATACTGGTTTCTTTGTTGAGACAGGAACAGCCTAACGTCAATGTGTGTTAAAGGAGAAGGAAAGGCTACGATTAAGTAAGCTTTATCCGAAAGGTCTATAAAAATACACCAGTAAACCCTCAAAGTAATGCTGCTCTGAGTCCTTTGTCAAAAGAAACAGCACATTTCTTTCCTTCTATTGTGTACTCATGGGCTTCTGTATCAGACTTCCTGTTTTCAGCTTAAACCTCCAGGGCTTGGGCTTGAGCATGCTCAGTTTGCTCCTCTCCCCTCCCTGCTGTAATCTGAGCCCAGAGCTATGAGTGAGCAGAGAGAGACTCAGGCAGGAAGTGATGTCACACCAAGCTAATATGGCAGCTGCTATCCTTAACAGAGAGAGCTTCTAGAACTGTTTATTCAGGTATAAATATAGTCTCATAGCTTGCACTATTGTGGCTAATCTATTGGCAATAAACTGCTTTCCTTCTCCTTTCATATACTATAAATCCCAGCATCCTCAGCTAAACAACATATAAAGATCAAAATAGTCTAGAGCAGGGGTTCCCAAATCGTGGTGCTAATGCCCCTTGGGTTTCTTGAGCATTGTCGGGGGCCTTACCATGAAAGTTATTTAGGGGAGAATGCCTATTTGCTTTCCTAGATACTCCTAAAAGCCCATGTGGAAGGTGAGATCTGGGGTTACCATCGATGCTTCCCTATATCTATAACCCTATTATAAGCTAAGGGAGCTTGAACTAAAAAAAAAACACTGCTCCGAAAGAAAAGATAGAACCAGAACAACAGAGACTATTATATATTGGCTTTATGTTTGAATCCATTTCATGCAGTTGTATTTGAAGTGACTGTGCTGTTGGACCTTTTTGGTTTATTCCAAATATTGGGGTTCCCATTTAATTGTATAATCAACGTATCGCTCCAAGCTCAATGCCTTATTGATAACTGATGTGATAGAATGTTTTTTTCGGATAGATATGGTTCAATTTCACGATAGGGGGCAAAGTTTCCCCATGTCTAAAAACCCTTAGCAACTAATATAATATTTGCTTTTTTTAAAAAACAGGAGATCTGTAAATGCTGCCTTCTGATTGGCTGCTATAGGTGACCAGACCTGAGAGAAACTTTGCACTTTTAATGACTTAACGGCCCCATATAGCCTTTTGGTACAAAGTCAGATCATAGTCATAAAATGTATGTAAATAAGTCTACAACCGTGGCCTGAGTCAAGAACATCTGATTTCCAGGGCAGCAGGGACTTTTGGGATGGGATCATTAGTAGTCTTATCATTATGTCCTTATTTCTTTTCCTTGAAAATTGCTTTATTATGGTAGGAATTTTCAGTGGCAGATTTTCATGCTGCCGGAATCAGTACAAGCCAGTTGGAGCTTAGGGCAGTCACAATATTCTCAGCGATTTAATCACAAAACATCTGGAATACCCCCAAGGTGCTTCCCTTTATTCTCCACGGGAACTGAGAATTATATGGCTAAAAGTGAGAGACGATTGACCCAAAAATTATATTGAAGGGGTTGATTATTCTTGTAGAGAAGAGTTGTCCAAATGGTGGCACTGACTTTACGAGATGACTTGATCCCTTTATTCTCCATGGGAACTGAGAATTATATGGCTAAAAGTGAGAAAAAGTTAACCCAAAACCATGTTGACTTCATATTGAAGGGGTTAATTATTCTTGTAGAGTTGCCCATACTGTGGCAATGATTTTACTAAATGAGGCAGAAAAGAAAACGGGGAGCTACTGGGGCATCTTTGGAGACACAGATCTTTACTGCTAAAGGGCTGTGGTTGCCTTGGGCTGGTACAGAAGCACAAAACATCATGTACAACATGTCTAGCTACTTCTTTAGTTAAGCTTTACTTCTCCTTTAAAAGGATATATTAATATATGCTACCAGACATGAGCACATGTTGGAGCTCAGACGAGGGCTTGACCACAAAGAGCCTGAAAACCACTTCTGTAGAGTATAATGTGAGGCTGTGAGATACAAAACTTGTCTGCTCTTGAACCTATTTGAAGAGTGGGTTAGGCACACTTAGGAGTTTTTCCATTCATATGAATAGGAACTGTCTGCAAGTAAGGGCAAATTCAATTGTCTGTGAGAGTGCAACAATGGTGAAAACACCCAGTTCCTATTCTACACCCTTTGAGGTCCTTTTTGCAGATCACCTATGGTCCATTAGTGTGTGTGCGTGTAAGATAATGGATATGCACTTAATCTGCTTCACAAAGAATCACATAGGTGTCTGGGCCCATGCTGGACCTTACATGGTGTAATCAAAGCTATAATTGAATTGCTGCACCCTGATTATGGCACCATTGGTTTGATGGATATGGAGAAAGAAGCACCTAGGAGGACTATATATAGGAGACGCAGAGAAAAGCTGTTCCCCCAATCCCGCAATTATCCTTTGCATTTGTATGGATCTCTGGTGCAAGGAGGGGGTGGCACAAGTAGCAGGAATGTGAGTGGCCCATAGACCCCTAGTTACTGCTCTGCTTCTAGTATTGTAGTTACAGTTTTATTCCAGTATGTGCATCTATATTTTAATACAAGGGCACATATAATAATAATATAAGTGGTAGTTAGAGTGAGTGGCAGCTAGTCATAGTCCTCTTATTGCTAGTACAGGTATGGACCTATTATCCAGAATGCTCTGGACTTGGGTTATTCCGGATAATGGATCTTTCATACCTTAAGTCAGGGGTCCCCAACCTTTTGTACCCATGAGCCACATTTAAATCTAATAAGTGTTGCGGGAGCAGCACAAGCATGAAAAAAAGTTCCTGGGTTGCCAAATAAGGGCTCTAATTGGCTATCTGGCAGCCCCTATTTGGACTGGCAGCCTACATGAGACTCTGTTTGACAGTACACCTTTTTTTAGGCAACCAAAATTTGACTCCAAGCCATAAATTCAAAAATAATCACCTGCTTTGAGGCCACTGGGGGGCAACATCCAAAGGGTCGGAGAGCAACATGTTGCTCATGAGCAGTGGCGTAACTACCGGGGGAGCAGGGGGTGCGGTTGCGCCAGGGCCCGCACCCCCTCAGGGCCCCCCGGCAGCTCGCGCGCCACTCTGTTCTGCGGCCGTACGGAGGAGACGGGGCCCGGCTGCACGTCCCGCTCCAGGGCCCGCCCCCTCTAGTTACGTCTCTGCTCATGAGCCAATGGTTGGGGGACCACTGCCTTAAGTCTACTAGAAATTCATGTAAACATTAAAAAAAAACAATAGTCTGGTTTTGCTTCCAATAAGTATTAATTATATCTTAGTTGGGATCAAGTACAAGCTACTGTTTTATTATTACAGAGAGAAAGGCAATCATTTTAAAAAATTCAGATTAGTTGGCTAAAATGGAGTCTATGGGAGACGACCATCCCTTAATTTGGAGCTTTTTTCCAAGGCTTAAGATAAAAAAGAGAGACTAGGCCATGCACTAGAGTCCTGCGTGGGTCCATTTTTTGGAACTCGCAACCTGCAATCTTACCCGCTTGGACCTGCTACCTGACCCGCAAGTACCTTATCCGCAACTCAGACCCGCTGACCATCAAGAGTCAGGAAGTGCTGTCATTGTAAACCGGAAGTGACATCATCTGAAGTAGGCGTGATCAGAGAAAAAGGAGAAAACAGGAAGTGTTGTCGTTGTAAACCGGAAGTGACATCATCGGAAGTGGGCGTGGTCAGAAAAAAGGAGTACAAATCGATATTGAGAAGACATGCGGCACAAACCGCGACCCGCGTCTATACCCGCACCCGGAACTTCTACCCGCAGGGTACCGCAGGTTTTTGCGGGTACCCAACCCACTGCAGGACTACCATGCACATTGAGCACACCCATTTATTACATTCACCCACCTTTCATGCTCAATTGGTTCTTCTAACACCGACCAACGGCACTTTTTTTTCATTTTCTTCCCATCTCAACTCTCTCATGTAATCAATCTATGGGTTTAGCCATGGGGCCCATTGTTCTATTGAGCTTGGTTGTCAATGCCAAGAGTCCTTTCCATAAAATAACATTGAGATTGGGGTTAGGTGGACTGGAGTGTTTATACCTGAATGTGATAGGACTGGGATTAATGCCTAAAACTATGGCCCCTAGAAATGGTCCAGACCATGGAGAGGCACTGGATGAAATAGACTTCCCCAACCACTGTTTGTGCTGGACTCATACGGGTGACTGACTGCATTGTGCTGACTGGCAGTCGAAGGACAAGGGTTACTGCAGTTCACATGAGAGCGGATTATTATCAGTTTGTGGCCCTGAAATGATAAAAGACTGAAGGAAGGAGCTAATCATATCAAGCCCTTATCATTCATATGCGATAGACGTCCTAATTACTTTCTATCGGGTTTGCATGCCCTTTAGGGCAGGGACACGCTCAAATTCTGGGATATTAGTCGCCCAGAGACAAATCTCCTCTTCTTCCTGGCCACTTATCTCCCCGAATTGCCTTCCCGCCGGCTAGTTGCAGGAGGGAAGGCAACTTCGGAAAAGAAAGCACTCCAAGTGGCATCCCTCCGATGATTTACATTATAGCTGGAGGGAAGGCTGTTCGGGGAGATAAGTTGCCCGAAGAAGAAGAGATTTGTAGACGGTCAACTAATCTCCTGGAATTGCCGCATGTTTCTCTGCCCTTAAAGGAGAAGTAAAGTTACTAAAGAAGTAACTAGAACTGTTGTACATTATATTTTGTGCTTCTGTACCAGCCCAAGGCAACCACAGCCCTTTAGCAGTAAAGATCTGTGTCTCTAAAGATGCCCCAGTAGCTCCCCATCTTCTTTTCTGCTGATTCACTGCTCTGTGCTGCTGTCACTTACTGAGCTTAGGGACCCACTCACAATATACAGTACACATAGAATAGAAATGTCACAATATAAGGCTGATTAGTAATTAATACACATAATTACTACATGGCAGCACAGAAACCAGTGCAATTAGCATCAGAATTGAATAATCAGCAAACCTGTAGCATCAGCTTATATTACAGCCAGGGAAGCTCATTTTCTGCTGGATAATTAGTGACGAGCCCTAAGCTTAGCTTCTCAACAGCCAATCAGAGCCCACTGAGCATGTGAGTGTCACAGACACTTTCCAAGATGGTGACCCCCTGTGACAAGTTTGAAGTCCTGGATCATTGCTGCTATTGACAAGCTGAAACTTTAGCCTTGTGCAATAAGTTCACTATATAAAATAGGACATTTTTAGCCATATTCATTTTTACGGTTTAGTTCTCCTTTAAAGTATCTCTATAGTGACCGTTTTTAAGTCATGTTTTTAACCGGCTGTCTGGAGGGAGATTTTGGCAGTAATGTTTAGCCCAAGAGAAACTGAGTGGGGGAGACTGTAAGAGTGTGGGCGCAGGACTGGGTTTGATTCCTCTTAGGAAGGATTTTTCGTTATTAGCGATGCTTCTCCGGCAGATCGTGACTCCAAGGCTCTATTTATAGTAGAGGAAACCCAGTCTTTAACTGATCAAGTACCGGAGTGTTCTTCCTATGTCAGTAATTAGTGGGGGAGTAATTGTGATATCATGGAGGTTTGTGTAATCCCTGATCCTACACCATTTCTGAGGCCCTTCCAGCTGATCTGTGTGGGTGCAGTTATTATGTAGGAGCCGCAAGTTGTGATTTTCTCCTGCAGGTGCCCTACATGCATGCTGGGAGATAACCTAAGATGTTTGGGAGAGGTGTTTCAAATGTTATTGTGCTCGAGCCCTTTGCAACATAAGGGCTTGTTGAAGTTCTCTGGGTTCCATGTTTTAACATGACCCCCAGCATTAAAGGGGAAGTAAAGTCTAAAATAGAATAAGGCTAGAAATGCTGTATTTTGTATACTAAACATAAACATTAACTGACTGCACCACAAGCCTAATCAAACAAATGATTTATGCTTTCAAAGTTGGCCACAGGGGGTCACCATCTTGTAACTTTGTTATACATCTTTGCAAGACCAAGACTGCGCACGTGCTCAGTGTCGTCTTGGCTGCTTAGGGATCGTCATAAATGATCAAAACAGCACAAGTCAAATAATATCTGCCAGAAGCCGATACAACAAGACTGATTAATAATCAGAATATACAGACTGCACTGGGTCTTGTGTTGTCATGTAATCTAATGTGGATTTTATAGTTTTTGTATTGTTTAATACAAACTTTCTCCAACTCTGCAGAACCAGTGGCTGCAGCAAAATAATCCTCCAAATAGAATCCCAGTTTATCTGTTTAAATCTGGCTCCATGATCTTGTCCCTGCAGCTGGAGTTGGAAACAGTAAAGGCAAAAATAAAATCCAATACAAATCTCTACACAGTCGCCGACTGCTCTACAGGGAAACAAACAAAGCTGCTTGAGTTCTGCATGGCTGGGAAGTAAGGTGGGGGCTCCCCCTGCTGTTCATAAGTATGATTGTTTCCCTGCAGAGCAGTTAGGGACCGTCTGACGATTCCTATCCACAGCAGTAAATGAAGGGAGAATTTCACTGCATACAGTCAGGTTTCTGATAAAAACGGTATATATTTTTTTAATTAAATTATATCGGAGATAGGTTTCTTTTTCTTTTAAGTATGTAAAAATGGTATTTTATTTTTTGCCTTTACATGCCCTTTAAGCACAATATACTGTGCTAAGTATAAAATAATGATGATGTTTAACCCCATACAGGATGCCTTCCATGCATTCCATCCAGACAAGACCTTTGTCAGGAAATTTCTCAAGCCGCTCTACGTCGGAGAACTTGCTGAGAATGAACCCAGCCTGGACCGGGACAAGAACGTAAGTAATTGACTTGCCAAAATCTTATGGGCCCTCAAAGGTTTAGAGTTGGAGTGTATTGCAAATGTGAAAGGCCCCAGTGCAAGGCCAAATATATACAGGAACCAATATATAAGGTACTTACAGTAGTCCTGTCCTCTGATATTTAAATTAAAAAGGAATAATTTGCCATCTAATTCTATCCAATCAAAGCTTTGTTGATCTACTCCAGAGAGGCTCAGATAAATCCAGCAGATAAATACAGAACAGGGACCAGAGTGTCCATCACTGGAGAGAGGCCCCCTCCTATCCTTCATGATTGATTGCCATCAAATGCAAGTTCAAGGATCTAGTTTGGACAACAAATGGAGCACTCATTGATGCTTTTCACTTGTGTTCATATCATTACAACTTGTGCACCCGCCCAGCTTTTTCGTAGCATACAAACCAATTTTTTTTTTTTAATTTTTGATGTTACTGATCCTTTAATCATACCTCCCGTTTTCAGAGGGGCAGTCCCTCTTTTGACAGCTCAACCTGCAGAACAGCCAGAAAAAGAAACAAAGTTTCCAACTTAATTGGCTTTTGGCAGAGAGCCCAGAACAGCCACAGCTGCAGATAAGATACTTTTGTAACAATTTTGAGATAAGCAAATAAGTAATTGTAACAATATAAGATAACAGGTCCATTGGGAGAAGTTAGACTCACAACTTAAAGGGCAATTCACCTTCATTAGCAAAACTGTATAAAAGAAAAATGAAAAAAAAAACACAGAAATATGTTCAAACTTTCATAACCGGCCAAATTTTGTAAAATGAATATGGTAATTAGGGGGTGTGCATGGTCAAAAAAAATTTTTTTGCCATGCTACGCGCGCCAACTTTTTTATCCCTCTTTTTATTTTCAAAATGTTGGGAGGTATGCTTTAATACAGGGGGACACTGGATCTGTTGGTAATTCCAGGGTTCCCTTAGAAGGTTGCATCAATTTAACATAGGCCTTGTCTGGGCATCACGGTGCCCTCAAAGTAATGCTGCTCTGAGTCCTCTTTCAAAAGAAACACAGCATTTCTTTCCTTCTATTGTGTACTCATGGGCTTCTGTATCAGACTTCCTGTTTTCAGCTTAAACCTCCAGGGCTAGGGCTTGAGCATGCTCAGTTTGTTCCTGTCTCCCTCTCCACCTCCCTTCCTGCTGTAATCTGAGCCCAGAGCTATGAGTGAGCAGGGAGAGACTCTGGCAGGAAGTGATATCATTCACATTTCTTTCCTTCTGTTGTGTACTCATGGACTTCTGTATCAGACTTCCTGTTTTCAGCTTAAACCTCCAGGGCTTGGGCTTGAGCATGCTCAGTTTGCTCTTCTCCCCCTGCATTCTTCAGAATAAATATAGTCTTACAGCTTTCACTATTGTGGCTAATCTATCTAATCTATTGGCAATAAACTGCTTCGGTAGCTTTCCTTCTCCTTCAAGCAGTGCCGTATTGTCAGTGTAGATGACTAAGGGGTATATTTAAGAGTGAAGTTAGAGATCGGCACAGTCCACTAGTGTGAAATTCCGCCTCTCTCCATTCATTTCTAGGGGATTTGTAAAAGAGTATTTATCAATGAGTGAACGTGAAAGTTTTCGCATTGATAAATGTCTTTAAAAATCCCCTAGAAATGAATGGAGAGTGACGGAATTTCACTCTAGGGGACTGTGATGACCTCTAACTTCACTCTTTGATAAATCTACCCCTGTAGGGTTAATGCTAGAAGGTCTAAACCATCCTTCTTGTCTTTCCATACAGGGACAGCAGGTGGAAGATTTCCGAGCACTAAGGAAAACAGCCGAGGATATGGGACTTTTTAAAGCCAACCCGGCCTTCTTTGTACTGTACCTGTTCCACATTCTGCTGATCGAGATCCTAGCCTGGTGCAGCCTCCACTATCTTGGTACTGGTTGGATACCAACCATAATCACCGTTCTGCTCCTCACCATTTCCCAGGTTATACCTCCATTCCCCCAACTACCCCTGTGCCTTCCCATATAACAGAATCATTCCGCCTCTTATTAGAAATACAGTAATAGTAACCTATGGGTTTTACCTGCCAATATGCCAGGGCCCTACCCAATGTTCCCGGGCCCTGGAGTAGGACAGAGATTGACTTAGAGGGTTATTTATTCAACTTTAAATGCCTACAACCCGAAAAATCTGTGCTTTTTTTACTATAAAATCCAAAATTGTAGTGGAAAAAAAATATGAATTTTTCGGAATTTATTATACCCCAAGGATGGAATAAGTCTAAATCCGAAAATTGATCTGCGCTGGGTTTTGTGTAGGGATGCACCGAATTTACTATTTTTGATTTGGCCGAATCCTTCGCGAAAGATTCAGCTG
This sequence comes from Xenopus laevis, assembly GCF_017654675.1. Classification (NCBI taxonomy): domain Eukaryota; kingdom Metazoa; phylum Chordata; class Amphibia; order Anura; family Pipidae; genus Xenopus; species Xenopus laevis. Next base: position 6,789,939 of record NC_054378.1, read on the forward strand.
AATACCACATCTTTATTTGCATATGCAAATTAGGGGTGGGAAGGGGAAAAAATTTTTACTTCCTTGTTTTGTGACAAAAAGTCACACGATTTCCCTCCCCGCCCCTAATTTGCATATGCAAATTCAGTTCGGCCGGCAGAAGGATTCCTGGATTCAATGCATCACTAGTTTTGTACAATAAATTGTGGTTATCAGGTAAAAATCTGAAAAAATTTGTTTTTGGTTGGAAAATCCGAAAAATGTGTACGATTCCTTTTTTCCACAATTTATTCCCAAAAAGGAAATTTTTGGGAAAACGTATTGCTAAATAAGGGAAGAAAACCCGTGCAGATTTGGTCGTAGTATTTTTCAGAAAAAAATTAGCTAAATTCGGACTTTGATAAATGGGCCTCCCCATGTTGCATTTTAGGAGGTGTGCAGAGTGTAAAACTCCCTTTCACAATATCTGTAATAATCAAATCAACTGGACTTGGTGTGTTTTTTTTTCCCTTTCATAGTAAAATGTCTCTTTAAAGGAAAACTAAACCTAAAAATAAAAATGGCTAAAATGGCTTATTTTATATAGTGAACTTATTGCACGAGGCTAAAGTTTGAGCTTGTCAATAGCAGCAATGATCCAGGACTTCAAACTTGTCACAGGGGGTCACCATCTTGGAAAGTGTCTGTGACACTCACATGCTCAGTGGGCTCTGATTGGTTGAGAAGCTAAGCTTAGGGCTCGTCACTAATTATCCAGCAGAAAATGAGCTTCCCTGGCTGTAATATAAGCTGATGCTACAGGTTTGCGGATTATTCAATTCTGATGCTAATTGCACTGGTTTCTGTGCTGCCATGTAGTAATTATGTGTATTAATTACTAATCAGCCTTATATTGTGACATTTCTATTCTATGTGTACTGTATATTGTGAGTGGCTCCCTAAGCTCAGTAAGTGACAGCAGCACAGAGCATGTGCAGTGAATCAGCAGAAAAGAAGATGGGGAGCTACTGGGGCATCTTTGGAGACACAGATCTTTAAGGTTTCCAAGGTCTGTTGAAGCTAGGGATGCACCGAATCCAGGATTTGGTTTGGGATTTGGCCAGGATTCTGACTTTTTCAGTAGGATTCGTATTCGGCCTAATCCTTCTGCCAGGCCGAACCGAACCCTAATTTTCACATGCAAATTAGGGGCGGGAGGGAAATCACGTGACCTTTTTGTCACAAAACAAGGAAGTAAGAAATGTTTTCCCCTTCCCACCCCTAATTTGCATGCAAATTCGCTTCAGTATTCGTCCAAATCTTTCGCAAAGGATTCGGGGGTTCGACTGAATCCAAAATAATGGATTCGGTGCATACCTAGTGGAAGCACATATGCCAATGGGCATTTACTTAGCCTACAGTTTTGTGCCCCCATGTTTGCAAAAAACTTCAGTGACTTTCAGTATCATTATACATTAAAATAAAGGGAGTGCGTTGCTCCCTGTGTCATTCCAGTAAACATAACTGTACCCTTTGTTCCCTGCAGGCCCAGGCTGGCTGGCTCCAGCATGATTTTGGGCATCTCTCCGTCTTCAAGAAATCAAAATGGAATCGCTTTGTCCACAAATTCATCATCGGCCATCTAAAGGTAACTGCCAATCTAGCTGACAGATGTATTAAAAGGGCCGGTATACCCTCAAATGCTTCTGCAGAATTGGACTTTCACGGAAGTGTTTAACGAGGGAAGTAAAGTCTAAAATAGAATAAGTCTAGAAATGCTGTATTTTGTATACTAAACATAAACACGAAGTTACTGCACCACAAGCCTAATCAAACAAATGATTTATGCTTTCAAAGTTGGCCACAGGGGGTCACCATCTTGTAACTTTGTTATACATCTTTGCAAGACCAAGACTGTGCACATGCTCAGTGTGATCTGGGCTGCTTAGGGATCGTCATAAATGATCAAAACAGCACAAGTCAAATAATATCTGCCAGAAGCCGATACAGCGAGACTGATTAATAATCAGAATATACAGACTGCACTGGGTCCTGTGTTGTCATGTAATCTAATGTGGATTTTATAGTTTTTCTATTGTTTAATACAAACTTTCTCCAACTCTGCAGAACCAGTGGCTGCAGCAAAATAATCCTCCAAATAGAATCCCAGTTTATCTGTTTAAATCTGGCTCCATGATCTCTGTCCCTGCAGCTGGAGTTGGAAACAGTAAAGGGGATGTAAAGGCAAAAATAAAATCCAATACAAATCTCTACACAGTCGCCGACTGCTCTATAGGGAAACAAACAAAGCTGCTTGAGTTCTGCATGGCTGGGAAGTAAGGCGGGGGTCTCTGAGGAAGTGTGTGAACACGAAACGCGTCAGACCTCAGACGCTTTCTAGCCTAATGTTCAAATAAAATTTATCTTTTTAACAAGCAACTGTGGTGTTGGTGACTATTGAATGTGGTCTGGAGTGCGCTGCCATACATCAATAATCGCTGCAGCAAAATAATCCTCCAAATAGAATCCCAGTTTATCTGTTTAAATCTGGCTCCATGATCTTTGTCCCTGCAGCTGGAGTTGGAAACAGTAAAGGGGATGTAAAGGCAAAAATAAAATCCAATACAAATCTCTACACAGTCGCCGACTGCTCTATAGGGAAACAAACAAAGCTGCTTGAGTTCTGCATGGCTGGGAAGTAAGGCGGGGGCTCCCCCTGCTGTTCATAAGTATGATTGTTTCCCTGCAGAGCAGTTAGGGACCGTCTGACAATTCCTATCCACAGCAGTAAATGAAGGGAGAATTTCACTGCATATAGTCAAGTTTCTTATAAAAACGGTACACATTTTTTTTATTAAAGTATATTGGAGATAGGTTTCTTTTTCATTAAAGAAAGTAAAAATGGGATTTTTTTTTGTCTTTACATGCCCTTTAAGTTGGCATGGTGTTATGATGAGCTTTTTCTGCCCATTTTGAGCCCTGTAATCAAATGCCACACCCCATGGTCTTCTAGACCACGCCTACTTCTGGCATCTTGTAAGGGAGCTTTGGTAGATGATAAACTGTAGCTGCTTACCCAAGTCTAAAATAGCCGTTAACACCTTTAAAGAAAGTAAGAGGGAAAGCAAGAGGAAAATACTAATATGTTCTAAATGACATGATTCACTTATTGGGCATTGGGTTGTTTGTCCGCAGGGAGCATCGGCAAACTGGTGGAATCACAGACACTTCCAGCACCATGCGAAGCCCAACATATTCAGCAAAGATCCTGATGTTAACATGGTCAATGTGTTTGTGCTCGGAGACACTCAGCCTGTGGAGGTATTTATCATTGTTATCGGTTGGCCAAGGAACCTTCTGCAGACTTGTACTACTGGGTTATGGAACAGAGAAGAACTGCAATAGGATTAAAGGAGAAAGCAAATTAAAAGAAAGAATATTGGGTGCAAGCATGAATAGATATAGGTGCAACAAGCAGACTCACTAGGCTCATTTAGTAGCCCTAGGCAAAATTGTTCCGTTGATGTAACCAATAGGAGCCAGTCACCAGGAGCATTTATTTAACAAGAAATAATGAGCTCCATATAAACAAGCCCCTTCATTCCCCCAACTGCAGCTTGTTTATCTGGATATAGATAAGAAGGGTGTCATTATGTGAGGGGGGGTTGATTTACTGCCTTCTCCTTCCACAGTTGGGGTGCAATCCTTTGTGAAAAGTTCAGCTGAATACCAAACCAAATCCCTAAATTAGGGGAAACGAGGGGAATAGGGAACCACGTGCTGCACACACAGTTAAAAACAGTTTGAATACCTTGTTTGTTTGATGAAAAGTCACGTGATTTTTCAAATTTCAGTTCACCAGGCACTTGGATTTGGCCGAATCCTGCTGAAAATCTTGGCTGAATCCTGGATGCGGTGGGAACCAGATTGAAAGCAGTTTTATTGTCCAGTTTAGTGCAAGGAATAGAAAAGAAGATATTCCTTAATTACAGCAATAGGGAAGGAGTGTTTTCAGCACAAGCTTTGAACCCTGGAGGACCCTTTATTCTAAATATGAAAGAGATTCGGCCCGGCCGAACCAAATCCTAATTTGCTTATGCAAATTAGGGGCAGGGAGGAAAAGCACGTGACTTTTTTTCACAAAACAAGGAAGTGAAAAATGTTTCCCCCTTCCCATCCCTAATTTGCATATGCAAATTAAGAGTTTGGTTCGGTATTCGGCCAAATCTTTAGCAAAGGATTTGGGGGTTCGGCCACATCCAAAATAGTGGATTCGGTGCATGCCTACTAATTAATAGAAGTTTTTGTTTGACTGTTATATAGAAACCCTTATATGAGTTATATTATTTATATATGAATTATATGAATTATTCAGCTCACTTTACTTTTCAAATTCACAGTTTGGCAAGAAGGGGATTAAGTATTTGCCGTATAATCACCAACACCTTTATTTCTTCCTGAGTAAGTAAATGCATTGGCTCCATGATTCACGTCTGAATGTACATTTGTTGGTCTACCTGACTTTAAATGCATGTATTAAAGGGGCCACAACATCACAAATGGTTGATTTGTAATTTTATTTTAATTTCTTTTTATTTCTGTATTTGACATGTCTGTTAAAACCAATAAAAATGATTAAAAAAAAAAAAAAGGGGGACTACAACGTGGAGATTTGGGAAAATTAGTTACAATCACTCCCAGGATACATCACCTTATAATCAAGGGTCAAAGCACAGCGAGATTTGTAGTTCAGCAACATCATGAGACCCAAGGTTAAGACATAGGTGTCACCTAGTGTACATATATGTATTATCCAACTAGTTCTGCGACATATAATGACATAAATCCAATGGTATATCCTCCTGTCTGCAGTACAGGCAGGTATAAACCCAGTCTATTGTAAATTTATGTATTAATAACCACAATGCATTTCTCTTTTGCAAGTTGGCCCGCCTCTGCTGATTCCTATATATTTCACCATCCAGATCATGAAAACAATGATAAGTCGGAAAGACTGGGTGGTGAGTGCTAATCTTTTTTTAATTGATTTTTTTTTATCAAATGCCCATCAACACTCTATAGCACTTCTATTGTGTAAAGATACAGTTGTGTATGATTGTTGGTATGGGTATGGTAGCTATGGGACTATAGATATTGGTGGGTTCAGGAATTGAGCTGGTTTGAAGATGTCATCTGCCAATGCATCAAGTTGGCCAGTACAGAATGCATTGATGGAAGAGGAAGAGTGAAGAAGAGCTGCAGCTGCTGTTGCAATTGTTGGTGCTCTTGGTACAAACGATTGTAACTAGGGATGCACCGAATCCACTACTTTGGATTCAGCCCGAATCCTTTGCGAAAGATTTGGCTGCATATGCAAATTAGGATTCAGTTCGGCCGAATCCGAATTCTGCTGAAAAAGGCAGAATCCTGGATTCGGTGTATCCCTAATTGTAACAATAGGAAGGTGGCCATACCATGTGTGCTGTCCATCTGTTTAGACTGCCTTAAAGGAGAAGGAAACCCCCTCGGCACAAAAACCCTCCCCTGTGTTGCTTCCCCTCCCTCCTCCCCCCTGGCCTACCTGTCCCGCTGGGCAAATGCCCCTAACTTGTTACTTACCCTTCTTCGCAGGTCCAGTCCACGGAGTTCACCGACGCCATCTTCTTCCACGCGATCTTCTTCCTGCTTTGACCGGCATTTTGGCGCATGCGCAGTAGGAGCATTTCGCCGGTACTGATCTACTGCGCATGCGCCAAAAGTCACAAAGTTTTTCCTTCGTGACTTTTGGCGCATGCGCAGTAGATCCGTACCGGCGAAATGCTCCTACCGCGCATGCGCCGGTCAAAGCAGGAAGAAGATCGCTTGGAAGAAGATGGCGTCGGTGAACTCCGTGGACTGGACCTGCGAAGAAGGGTAAGTAACAAGTTAGGGGCATTTGCCCAGCGGGACAGGTAGGCCAGGGGGGAGGAGGGAGGGGAAGCAACACACAGGAGGGGGGGAGGGTTTTTGCGCCCAGGGGGTTTCCTTCTCCTTTAAAGGAGTGGTTCACCTTTAAGTTAACTTTTAGTATGTTATTGAATGTCCAATTCGAAGCAGCCCTAAATAAGTCAAAAACCAGAAACCCGTGAGCCACATTCAAATGTAAAAAGAGTTGGGGAGCAACTCAAGCACGAAAAGTCCCTTGGGGTGCCAAATAAGGGCTGTGATTGGCTGTTTGTCGACTGGCAGCCTACAGGAGGCTCTACTTGGGACTATAATTAGTTTTTATGCAATTAAAACTTGCTTCCAAGCCTGGAATTCAAAAATAAGCCCCTTCTTTGGGGACCCTGAGGGCAACATCCACGGGGTTGGAGAGCAACATGTTACTCACGAGCTACTGGTTGGGGAACACTAGTCTACAAAAAAGTTAATTTAAAGGTGAATAACCCCTTTAACTGTGTGTCATTGTATCAGATGGCACCCACTGGTCTGTCAGTCTTTTCTCCCAACTCTTAGTTCTCTCAAAAACACACAGAAACCAAAGTTTGGCTGGTGTAAGTTATTGGGTCTGGAACAAATGTGTGCTTGATATTAAATACTGTAATTCTTCAGGCTGAGGCAGTAGGGTGAAGTATGCGAGTAGACCTGATAATATGCACATTCTGATTTTTGTTCTGTTTCCCCTTTAGGATCTGGCCTGGTCAATATCTTATTATACTCGATTTTTCATCACATTTGTTCCATTCTTTGGTGTTTTGGGTTCTATAGTCCTGATCAATGCTGTGAGGTAAGTGATCAGATCTGACCTAGAAATCCTTCTCACTCTCTCCTGCTCTCAGTGGGGGTCATTTATCAAAACTGGGCAAATTTGCCCATAGGCAGTAACCGATGGCAACCAATCAAATTGCTACATTCATTGTTCTACTTGCAGCTGGCTTCAAAAAGCTGATCACTGATTGGTTGCTATAGGTAACTGCCCATGGGCAAATTTGCCCACGGTTGATAAATGAGCCCCTCTGTGTCTCTCTCTCTATTATATTACTATATATATATATATATATATATATTTATTTATTTATTCATATGTGTGTAATAAAAAAATCATGCTAAACACATGCAAAATGCATTTACTTGATCCATGTTTGGTGGAGAGATTGGCGTGGGTGTGAAATTTAACAGCGTTGGATGGTCCATCTTACCTTCTTTGTTAGAGGAGTTGGCAGGTCCATCGTGAAATGAGGGAAGTGATTCTATTCTAGGGGGGTTATTTATTAAGCTCTGAATACCCGGGAATCAGAAAAATTCTGACTTTTCAGACCTTAAAAAAAAAATCTGAATTATTCGGGATTTATTAAAGTCTGATGGAATGAAAAGTCCGAATCCAAAAACCCAGCATCTCAAATCTCTCGGGTCCTTTATTAGTCAATGGGGAAGGTCACAGTGTCTGCGCTTCTGTCAGTACCGATATGCGATGATTTCGGGGATTTTGGACCAAAAAGTCCAGAAAATGTGTGGTTTTTGCGGAAAAGTCTTAGAACTTTTTAATGAATGATAAATAAGGTCCATTCGGAATTGCTCGGATTTTTATCTTAGAAACACTGAGATAAATTCGGACCTTGATAAATAATCCCCTAGGTATCACAATAAGTTAGAGTGGGCCTGAAAGTCATGAAAGTACCCCATTTTCTGACTTTATTGGTTGCAGCAGAATCAAGGACATGGGGTATAAAGAGGACGTTCTGGAAGAAGAACCGAGAACTCCACTCAGACTGTAGAACAGTTTCCCTAAATGTATAGTCTACATAAGAGTGGGCCCCAAGTATGGTGGAGTGGGCTTCAATAAAAATTGAGAATGAATGCTTTTTGGACATATAGCTAGCATATATAGCTACTGAGTTTCCATGTACAGTATCTGTAACCAAGCTATGAGCTATATTAGTGGAGCTCTAGCAACTTGTTGGAGCAACACCAGCTGGGATCAGACTATAAAAGTCCTAGAATGTAGGATATTTATCATCACATGTCTGTGCACTGATTATAATGAACCCTCCTATGGGTTTCAAGTCTCTCCATTTCTTCCGTTTGCACTAAAGTTTGAACCGGGACCTTCTCATCTTTTCCGTCTGGACATGAATATAAAAATATTATTGCAATTAATTTTGCCCTTTCTCCCTTTTGCAGGTTCATTGAGTCTCACTGGTTTGTATGGGTGACACAGATGAATCACCTCCCCATGGCTATTGAACACGAGAAGCATCAGGACTGGCTAAACACCCAGGTGAGTCCATGTTGCAGCCAAATATGCCACAAGGGAGGAGGAAAAATAATCTCTAAACGGATAGAAATGTTATTCATCTGTCAATGTAAATCTCTGCATCATCAATCTCCTCCCAAACTACTCCACTTACACTCCCAAATACACTAAACCGGAATATGAGCAGTTGGAGTCACTAGGGAGACCTAGGGACGGGATGACAAGTACAGCCTATGATTAAATGCCTACTGGCACGAAACGCGCAGGGCTACGTATTTATCTACTTTGTGCCTAAATAAAGTTCTCAGTTCTTTTACAAGCCTGTTTGTGGGTAGGGTTGCCACCTTTAATGAAAAAAATAACCGGCCAGTGGGGGGCGGGTACAAAAAGGAGACGGGCCATGACACAAAAAGGGGCGGAGCTACGCAGAGTGCCGCAAAAAGGGGCGGGGCAACATTGCGGCGATGCGAAGAAGACTACAAAAAATGTAAGTTCTGCGCAAATGGGGGCAGGCCGAGGGCTTTTTTTTAAAGGATATTATAAATTACCAGCAACTGCATTGCCGGTAAATTTGTAATACCGGCCCCGGCCTTGGCAGGTGTTTTACCGGCTAGGCCGGTAAAATACCGACCGGGTGGCAACTATATTTGTGGGATATGTGAGTGCCTGCCATTTCCTTTGGTTGGATACCTCCACCTTGAGCTGTAGGTCTGGGGCATGTGGGTTTGGGAGGGGTCCTCTCGATGGCTCTGTGACATATACTTTCCTTGTCATTTACATACTAGCACTGGTGTAAAGAAGAAAATGAAAATGTAATATTCGCTTCAGCACACGGAAACAAAAAACTTTCTAAATACAATCAATTAAATATTTTGTACTGTTTCTGAAATAACCAAGTTTATCTTCACTATTCCTCTCTCAGCATCTGTTTCTCTTCATTCTCTCTTCATGTGGCAGTTGGGTGTCAGATATTCATTGACAGTTAGATCCAATATATCTTATAGGGGGGCTCCTTTTGCCTAGAAGATGTATTAGAAGTCACTCTATTAAACTCACCAGACATCATGTCTCTCTACATGCAGGATTAGTGCAAAAGGCAGTTATTTTGTTTGATTTTATTTGTACTGGAATCAGTTATTTGAGTGAGCTCTAATACATCTGCTAGGAAAGGAGCCCCCCTATAAGATATATTGGATCTAACTGTCAATGAATATCTGACACCCAACTGCTGCATGAAGAGAGAATGAAGAGAAACAGATGCTGAGAGAGGAATAGTGAACATAAACTTGATTATTTCAGAAATGGTACAGAATTTTTAATTGATTGTATTTAGAAAGTTTCTTATTTCAGTAGGATGAAGCTAATATAACATTTTCCGCCATAGTTCCCCTTTAATGAGCCACATGACTTTTAATATCCTTCTGTTTTAAAGTTGGGGTAACTTATTCCTTAAATGGTTCCTCCTAATGTGTAAGATCAATTTATTAAAGAGCAACCCTTATTTATTCATCTGGGTTTTTTTTTCTTACTACAGCTGGCTGCTACTTGCAACATAGAGCCGTCATTCTTCAACGACTGGTTCAGTGGGCACCTCAACTTTCAGATTGAGCATCAGTAAGTTCCCTGGGCTGCTGCTTTGTTACATAGATGGTTGGGAAATGATTCGAGTCTCTCAAGTTCAGCCCTTTCCAGAACTGCAAATTGAATGATTTAAAGGACTAAAGCTTAACTAAAGAAGTAGCTAGAAATGTTGTACATGATGTTTTGTGCTTCTGTACCAGCCCAAGGCAACCACAGCCCTTTAGCAGTAAAGATCTGTGTCTCCAAAGATGCCCCAGTAGCTCCCCATCTTCTTTTCTGCTGATTCACTGCACATGCTCTGTGCTGCTGTCACTTACTGAGCTTAGGGACCCACTCACAATATACAGTACACATAGAATAGAAATGTCACAATATAAGGCTGATTAGTAATTAATACACATAATTACTACATGGCAGCACAGAAACCAGTGCAATTAGCATCAGAATTTAATAATCAGCAAACCTGTAGCATCAGCTTATATTACAGCCAGGGAATCTCATTTTCTGCTGGATAATTAGTGACGAGCCCTAAGCTTAGCTTCTCAACAGCCAATCAGAGCCCACTGAGCATGTGAGTGTCACAGACACTTTCCAAGATGGTGACCCCCTGTGACAAGTTTGAAGTCCTGGATCATTGCTGCTATTGACAAGCTCAAACTTTAGCCTTGTGCAATAAGTTCAGTATATAAAATATGCCATTTTTAGCAATATTTATTTTTAGGGGTTAGTTCTCCTTTAATAAGTCATAAAAGAAACTGCAGCTTGAGTTTGGAGCGACTGATTCAGGGTTGGTTTTCTTGCTATAGCGGCGCCTGTTAATTGTACTCAAACCGCCTGTCTCTCTCACTATACAGTCTGTTCCCTACTATGCCCCGGCACAACTACTGGAAGATCGCTCCCCTGGTCCGCTCTCTATGCAGCAAATACAACGTGACTTATGAAGAGAAGTGTTTGTACCACGGCTTTAGGGACGTCCTCAGGTAATGAAATCAGTTCATATTCTGTTGTTAGGCTGCTGGAGGGGAGTGAAATCACTCCAACTTGCAGTACAGCAGTAAAGAGTGACTGAAATTTATCACATGACTGGGGGCAGCTGGGAAACTGACAATATGTCTAACCCCATGTCAGATTTCAAAATTAAATATAAAAAAATCTGTTTGCTCTTTTGAAAAATGGATTTCTGTGCAGAATTCTGCTGGAGCAGCACTATTAACTGATGTGTTTTTAAAAAAAACACGACAGTATCCTTTTAGTATCTCCTGACCAGTCCTTTTGTGTTCTTGTAGGTCCCTCAAGAAGTCAGGCCAGCTGTGGCTAGATGCCTACCTCCATAAGTGACCCACCTCTGGATTCACCTCACTCACTTGACCTTCTACTAACACAAGTGTCACCTACGATGAATGGATATTGTATGTTTAGATGTTTCACAAACTGCCTCCAATAAGGGTAAGGCCACACTGGGCGTTTTGGGGAGATTTGGTCGCCTGGCGACTAATCGCCTCGTCTTTGCGGCGACCAATCTCCCCAAACGCCTTCCCTCACTCTGCCCCGGCTAAAGTGAAAAAACACTGGAGCTTCACACACGCGGCGGTTCGATCTCCGAAGTTGCCAAACTTCGGGCGACTTCGGAAAACGAATAGCCGCGTGTGATTAGCGCCGGTGTTTTTTCATTTTAGCTGGCGCAGAGTGAGGGAAGGCGTTTGGGGAGATTGGTCGCCGCAAAGACAAGTCAATTAGTCGCCAGGCGACCAAATCTCCCCAAAACGCCCAGTGTGGCCTTACCCTAAAGGTCAGGGAGCTCTACCGGCCCTGTGACCACGTTTACTGCCAGGACAGACAACTGTATTTTTCAATGTAATGTATTACAGGTTGCACAGGCTGTGACTAAGGGTGGCACTTAATAGTACAATCAGCCTTAACCAAGCAAAACAATAAAAATAAGTGCTGCCTAGAGTCTAAACGGTGTCCTTTTTTTTTTTTTTTTTACAGTGCTGAGCAATGAGCTGGTGCTGTTTAATTACAATTCTACTTTACACTTCTTCGTTCCCTATTGTAAGAAAATGGTCTTGACCCTAATTCTGCCTCAGCTTCAAGACTCCAATGCCGTCTCATTGGCCACTCTGTGGATAGTTCTACCCTTGAATGAGCCGTCTGTACGGAAAATGCTTCATCTTACCTTAAAGGAGAAGGAAAGTCTGTTAGCACTTGGGGGTGGCAAATGTTAGGCACCCCCAAGTGATTGTATTGACTTACCCGAAACCCCGGGCCGTTGCTCCTATCAGCACCGGCCCGGGGTTGTTCCAATGAGCACCACGGAGCGTTCCTCTTCCGGCGTAGAACGAAAAGCCAAACTTTAAAAATTCAGCTATTTCGTTCTACTGCACATGCGTTTGCCTGGAAGAAATTAGAAGACGCCGGAAGAAGATCTCTCCGTGGTGCTCGCTGGAATAACCCCGGGCCGGTGATGATAGAAGCAACGGCCCGGGGTTTCAGGTAAGTCAATACAATCACTTGAGGTGCCAACAGACTTTCCTTCTCCTTTAATGAGACAGTAATTAAGAAGGACATACTGTACAGAACATCCCTTCTCTGTATATTTGGTTTTTATAGAGATGGTGCTGGAGCTGCCTTATGACTTACCTCAACTAGAGTAGTTTTAGTAGAGCATTCCATTGCAGTGAATGCTTCAGTAGAGGCCACTAGTATACCAGTTCCCAGCCAAATATGTTAGATGAGATGTTTTGTCCTCATAATAAGCTATGCCCTTGTGTTGCCCTCTAAAATAGTGAAAAGTAAATGTAAGGTTGAACACAGAAAGGCAGATTTGCAATGGACCCAAAATGATGCCCATCCTGATTGATATCTGATAGGGTATTGGTCATGAAGGTGGAAAACCATGTTGGCCAAGGACTTCATCCACAGTCCAGAACTCCTTGGAAGGTGGGATTTTCTAGGATGTCAGATGAGTATCTGAAAGGCTGATGGATCTCAGGGATTCCCTGTCTGATCCGATTGTAGCTCTGTTAGGTCAAACTATTGAGTCAGCTCGATTTGGTACAACCCATGGATGGCCAAATTGGGCAAAGATCCACTTGTTTGCCAGCCAAGTGTATAATACAGCGTAGTGCTATTGACTTTTGTAGAAACCTGGTTTCCCATTTCTGAGCCAAGTGGGTGAAGCAGATATTTAAGTGAGGCGGTAGGATACGGAGAGATACGGGGCAGCTGGGAAACTGACAATATGTCTAGCCCCATGTCAGATTTCAAAATTAAATATAAAAAAATCTGTTTGCTCTTTTGAGAAATGGATACCATGGAAGAAGTCTGCAGGAGCAGCACTATTAACTGATGCGTTTTTAAAAAAAACATGTTTATCCATTACAGTGTCCCTTTAACTATGCTGAACTTTATCTAACAAGCCTGGGAACTGCCCAGACCCAATCCTGCACCCACCTCCCCTCAAGGTGGGATCTAGGAAGAGTCCTGAACACTTGTCCTTTTATCCAAAATTATCCTGCCACCTACAGGGCAAACCTTGAACTCCAATGGACCCAGGAAAAGGGGCATATCTGCCTGGGTAAATCAGAGGACCACGTAGGTGTCCAAATACAAGGGAAACTGCCTGAGTAAAACACGGGGGCAAATTCACTAAAGGTGAAGTGACTAAAGCTGGCTGGCGTTACGTCTTTTCAGTTTCCACCGATTTGCTAACGGGCGCTGGCGTAACTTCGCTAGCGGAGATAGACTCAAGCGCTACTTTGAACTCTAACGCTAGGCGAGTTTTCGCTCTGGAGAATGGACGTAATTACGCAAAATCACTAAGATTCGGATCTTACTGAATGTTAGCTCTTGTGCCAGACTTGCCTTCGCCACCTCAGACCAGGCGAAGTGCAATAGAGTAGATAGGACTTGCTCAAAAAAAAGTTGAAAATTTCCCAAAAAACGCTGGCGACTTTTCAGTTTTTCAGGGTGATAGACTTCAAAAGAGTGTAAATTATTTTTAGGGTACCCGGCTTCCCCCCTACATTTCCTAACATATGGCACATAAACTATACAGTGGGCTCATGTGTAGGGCAATATAATAACTTTATTTTATTAAGGTTTCCCAGGCTTGTGTAGTGTAATGTATTTGCTGCCACATATACGTCCATTCAACTTTAACTTCCCGCAGTATGCTAATTAGCCAACGCTAGTGCAAATTCGCTTTGCTTGTCGAATTAACACTAGCGAAAATTCGCCATCGTTCGGCGCCCTGGACGCAACTTTGCATTTTATTGAATTAGCGTCGTCCTGGCGAATTTTCACCTGGCGAAGTGTTGCGATGTGAGCGAAGCCGTCGCTGGCGAATTTTCGGAAGTTAGTGAATTTGCCCCAGGGTCTCTACATTTACAAAAGCAGCGGCAAAATATGGACTAAATTATTGCATGTACTGATGCAGGTACTTGTGTCTATACATACTCCTCGCACTTCTATATAGTCTTATACTGAATTGTACTTGATGTAAGATCAAGGAATGCGCCAGCCAATCACATGCATGCAAATCATATTGTGGGCCCAGATCACTGAAATGATTCCAAAAGCTGACACTTTTTCTTCTCCTTGCTCAGACCTAGAAAGTGCACATATTTCACTTGAATGGATCCCCATTTTCCCCCATATGAACTGGTCTTGCATCTAGGGTTGCCAACTGGCCGGTATTTACTGGCCTGGCCGGCAAAAATAATGGCTGATCCCAATGTTATTAATAGGGAATAAAGATAAATATATAGGAAGGTCAGTGATATGATCCCAATGTTATTAATAGGGAATAAAGATAAATATATAGGAAGGTCAGTGATCCCAATGTTATTTATAGGGAATAAAGATAAATATATAGGAAGGTCAGTGATCCCAATGTTATTAATAGGGAATAAAGATAAATATATAGGAAGGTCAGTGATCCCAATGTTATTAATAGGTAATAAAGATAAATATATAGGAAGGTCAGTGATCCCAATGTTATTAATAGGGAATAAAGATAAATATATAGGAAGGTCAGTGATCCCAATGTTATTAATAGGGAATAAAGATAAATATATAGGAAGGTCAGTGATCCCAATGTTATTAATAGGGAATAAAGATAAATATATAGGAAGGTCAGTGATCCCAATGTTATTAATAGGGAATAAAGATAAATATATAGGAAGGTCAGTGATCCCAATGTTATTAATAGGGAATAAAGATAAATATATAGGAAGGTCGGTGATATGATCCCAATGTTATTAATAGGGAATAAAGATAAATATATAGGAAGGTCAGTGATCCCAATGTTATTAATCTTGCAATCTAGTGCCACCTTGAGTCTGAGCAAAGAAACTGAACTTTATTCCTTATAGGGCGGTTAATCTTGTTCTTACTAATCTGAAGGGGAATCCAAACAGGAAAGATTTAAAGAGCAAACAGTTTACGCTGAGTAGAGAGAATGGTGCCAGGAGCTAAACCCACGGCTGCTCACGGCCGCCGGGAGGGGGGGACAACAAAGCCAATATTGTACACAGATTAGGGGATCACAGGACCAGTGAAAAGGGTCGAAAAATTCAACAGCAGATCCCAGGGGGGAAACAGAACGACCAGAGGACACAAGAGCCGAGCACAACTGATCTGACTCTGTAAGTAACTTTATCAGCTTTCATTCATTTATAGCTCAGATACACAGATACCAGGAGCACATCTCTCCCGAATACACAGGGAGCACATCTCTCACCTCTCCATAGTACAGAAATGCTAGGAACAAATCTTCCACCTCTCCCTAATACACAAAGCTACAGCTTTCAACCTCTATATTACAGAGGCATTAGGGGTTCCTCTCTTGCCTCTTCCTAAAACTCAGGCACCACCATTAGGGTTGCCACCTGGCCGGTATTTTACCGGCCTGTAAAAATGATGGTTGATCCCAATGTTATTAATAGGGAAAAAAGATAAATATATAGAAAGGCCGGTATTTTTTTTTCCAGAAAAGGTGGCAACTCTAGGCACCATGGGGGTTCATCCCTACCGACTCTCTAAACCAGTGATCCCCAACCAGTAGCTCGTGAATAACATGTTGCTCTCCAACCCCTTGGATGTTGCTCCCAGTGGCCTCAAAGCAGGTGATTATTTTTGAATTCCAGGCTTGGAGGCAAGTTTAGGTTGCATAAAAACCAGGTGTACTGCCAAACAGAGCCTCTTATAGGCTTTCAGTCCTCATGGGGCTACCAAATAGCCAATCACATCCTTTATTTGGTTCTCCAGGAACTATTTTCATGCTTGTGTTGCTCCCCAACTCCTTTTACTTCTGAATGTTGCTCACGGGTTCTGAAGGTTGGGGATCCCTGCTCTAACACATAAACTCTTCAACACATAAATACTAAGGGATGCGGCTCTCACCTCTCTATTAAACACAGACCCAAGGCAGCAAATTATCATGTCCCCTAACCACACAGACCCCATTAGTATTTGCACTATATCAGTCACCTCATTGTAATCTAACACTGGGTCAGATTCAAATCAAGGGGGAAAAAATTCTGCTACTCCAGACTTTTCACCAGACTTCAGTGGAGTTTTCATGTAATAAACCATGAGTAGTGATGGGCAAATTTGTCCCATTTCACAAAAAAATTGCGAATTTACAGCGAAATTCGCAAAACATTTGCGAAACACATTGAATTCAATGGGCATCACAATTATTTTGATGCCTACAAAAAATGTTATACGCGCACCTATTTTGTCCAAATGCATTAGAGTCAATGGGCGTCCGAATCATTTTGACGCACCACAATTATGTGTGCGACTATTCTGATGTACGCCCACATTTTTTTGACTCTGCGGATTTTTCATCTGTGAATTTTCACCTCAGTTTAGTGAATGTATTCGTTGCCAGGGAAGCGCAAAAGTCGCGCCTGGTGGATTTATTCGCCCATCACTAACCATGAGATTGAATGTTGTCTATAATGAGATTACTGGTTCCCATCAATTAGAGTTGTGGTCCAGCATTGTTTTGGCAGAACAAGAATTCATATTGGTTATCTCCAAACATGTGTTTATAAGTTGTTCTTAGAATCCAGCCCTGATATGCTGAACTAGAGGTCTCAGCTGTACTTTAACCCTTGGTAATATGTTGGAATAAGCTGGTACAGAAAAATGTCGATGGAGCAACGCTGATATGGAAGGTATAGGTTTAAATAACAAAAAGAGCTTTTCCAGTTTTGTAAAAAAAAAACAAAAAACCATAAAAAATGATGTAGTCATTATATTAGTGTTGTGTTGTTATACGTTGCGTTGTTCCTGCCAGGAGGCAAAGCAAGGAACAGTCAGCTGAGAAGGGATGGACCTCAAAAACAACCCCTATTTTGTATTTCTATGACTTATTTTTCCGTATATCGCAACAGTGCCTTGTGCATCATTACCTAATGATTCCTGCCATTTAGCGTCCGGCCAGCACTGCCTACACTCAATTTAGTTACAAAAACACAGCTGTTATTCCTACAAAGCTTTGCCAAATTCACTTTGCTTATATCATGTAAAGGATTGCGCATCCCCAAATCAAACCATGGTTGGAGGAAAAGAGCAGGAACACTCCTTGCACAGACCACTTAGTCAAGGATGAAGAGAAGAACTATATTTGCCGTCTCTCTCTTATCCACAATATGGAGATATTTGATCAATGCCGGGTTTCCGGTATTACACTGAGATCAGATGGGTGGTGTTACAATACCAGACACTGCAACTGTGGCTCCCAAATAAAGAACCTGAAAGCAGATTTATTATATAGTTTATCCCACCTGTCTGTGTTGGTGCCACATTGTGACCTGTAACCTGTACAGTTCAACTTTGCACCAGGGCTCAACTCTATGATTTCTTAAAATGCCTTTTTTTGGCAGGAGGGATAGAAGGTGGGCATCCATAACTCCCTGGAGTGTGTGTGTTATTTAGGCTGTACAAGTTATGGAATGCAAGGCACTATGGAGCCAGCAAGTGTTAGACGTCACCTGTAGAATACCTGCAAAGCAGTCGGGTTTGGGAAGGAGTCCCTGATCCCCTGACCATACGGGATTTTTTATTCCAAACCGGGTTACATTTTTATTCCAAACCTGCTTCCAAAGTCACTTTAAAGGTGGCTATAGACGTAGAGATCCGTTCATTCTCCCGATATGCCCACATTGAGGTGGGCGATATCGGGCTGATCCGATCGTGGGCCCATGATCGGATCATAATGCAGCCGATACGGGTGGTCAGATCGCGGGACTGCATACTGCGATCCGACGGGATTTTTTTAACCTGCCCGATCGAGATCTGCCTGACTTTCGACCAGATATCGATCTGGGAAGCCCATCAGATGGCCCCACACACTGGCCAATAAGCTGCCAACTCGGTCTTATGTCTGGTTGAGGATAATGTCCGGGGTAAATAGGTTAACCCATTATGAATTGGGTTGATTGGTGGGTCTGGGGAGGGGCATAGTGGGTTGGCAAGTGCAGGTAAACTGTGCTCTGCACCTTGTACTGTGCTATGTCCAATGTCCAATGAAAAGCCGAGTTTAGACCTGCATTTTTACTACTTGGATCCATTACCTGATCCTGCAACCAGACCGCTAACCACTATTTAAAGGACAAGGAAAGGCAAAAAAAATAAAATCCCATTTTTACATTCTTTAATGAAAAATAAACCTTTCTCCAATATACTTTAATTAAAAAATGTAGTTTTTACAGTTTTTATAAGAAACCTGACTGTATGCAGTGAAATTCTCCCTTCATTTACTGCTGTGGATAGGAATTGTCAGACGGTCCCTAACTGCTGAGCAGGGAAACAATCATACTTATGAACAGCAGGGGGAGCCCCCGCCTTACTTCCCAGCCATGCAGAATTCAAGCAGCTTTGTTTGTGACGATCCCTAAGCAGCCCAGACCACACTGAGCATGTGCAGGGTCAGGGTCAGGCCAAGATGTTTAACAAAGTTACAAAATGACAGCCCCCGGTGGCCAACTTTGAAAACATAAATCATTTGTTTGATTAGTCTTTGTGGTGCAGTAAGTTCATGTTTATGTTTAGTATACAAAATACAGCATTTCTAGCCTTATTCTATTTTAGACTTTCCTTGTCCTTTAACTGGAATTAATGTTCTGCAAACCAGAAGTGACATTATCCAAAGTGGGCAGAGGTAAAAATAAGAAAAAATATGTTTCAAGGTGAAAGACTTAATTATATGGAGACCAACAACCCAACCAGCAGATCCTTTGACCCAGGCCTGGACTGGCAATCTGTGGGTTCTGGCAAATGCCAGAGGGGCTGCTATAAGGTGCCATAGAAAATCAGTATTTAGTGGGCTGTTGGGGCTGATTGGGCCACTGTGTACCTGAAATGCCAGGGCCTATTTTGATTCTCAGTCTGGACCTGCTTTGACCCACACCCATAAGTCCTACCCACAACCTGCAGGTTCCCTAGCCCAATGCAATACTCTTGGATTTTCCGTCTGGTCCAAAGTGCATGTAACTGATTGGGAGAATGCAGTAACAACTACTAGATCTGCACCAGATACAGAAACCAATAGAAACTTAGTAAGTACTGTTACTAGGCTATTACAGTAGAATCATACTGGTTATCACAGGTTAGTAGACTTGAAGCATAGTCTACACTATTTAAATGAAACATCTTATAATTCAAAATATTGTGCACTGGTTCACCTTTAAGTTAGCTTTTAGTATGTAATAGAATGGCTAATTCTAAGCAAATTTTTAATTAGTCTTCATTTTTCTTTTTTTTTATAGTTTTAGAATGATTTGCCTTCTTCTTCTGGCTCTTTCCAGCTTTCAAATGGGGGGTCACTGACCCCATTTAAAAAAACATTTTATTTTTATTACTCATTATTCAGGCTCCCTCCTATTCATATTCCAGTCTCTTACTCTAATCAGTGCATGGTTGCTAGGGGAATTTAGACCCTAGCAGCCAGATTACTAAAACTGCAAACTGGAGAGCTGCTGAATAAAAAGCTAAATAAACTCAAAAACCACTACTAATAAAAAATTAAAACCAATTGCAAATTGTCTCAGAATATGACACTCTACGTCATACTAACAGTTAACCTATAGATGAACAACCCCTTTAATAACAAAGACCAGGAAACCAAGTGATAACATAGTGCTTTACATGCCTGTCATGTTCCCTCCATCACAAGTACCATCCACTCGTGCCCATGACTGTGACCTACAGTAATTGTGTGGCTGATGCCCGGCTTGGCACCTTCTCTCGTTTGCTCCTTCGATGGCGTGGCAGCATCTACAAACTGTTGTACAAGGAGTTCCTCATCTTCATCAGCTGCTACTTCATCATCAGTGCCACTTACAGGTACCTGGCATCGTAGTGTAACAACAGCGACATTGGTTGGGCAGTCGTACTTTATAAAAATAATTGCATTTATTCCAAAATTTTGGACCATCCCCTATTACACCCACTCTACTGTAAGCCCCCTCCCTTTTGGGATCATTGAATTGGAAGGAATGGTGGGGGGGAATGTTATTGGGACCCATAAAATCTGACTGTTCTGTTTAAAGGGACATTATCTGTTTCAGGTTTCTACTCAATGAGCAGCAGAGAATTTATTTTGAGAAGCTGGCATTGTACTGTAATAACTATGCAGAGCTGATCCCTGTATCATTTGTATTAGGTAAGTGGTACCAGCCATAAGTGTGAATTGCAAATCATCCAATCACCAACTCAGGAGTGCTTGGCACAATCCCATTGGATGACACTGTGACATCACTCCCCATATGATATACATCAAAGCCAATTGGAGTGAGAGGTCTGGGGATCGATGATGTCATAGTCTCTATGGGTTTAGGGCAGGGGGGCTGTCACTCTATCAGTCTTGTGCACAAAGGGGCGTTCTTGCTGCCTGATATACTATATATATGATATTATATATTTATTAAAAAGTGACTGATGTTACTGTATGTGCTGAGGAGCTACAGGCTGTAAGCAAAGACCAGTGCCTTTTTTCTTGGGGGCCTGTGCCTATATAGGCAACGTTAGGGGGAGGCTCTGGTGTCTGTATGGATAAAACAATACTTTCCCCCAACCTGCAACCAGACACTTGCAGCTAATCCAGTCGTGGAATTTGGGGGTGTAGGATTTCCTCTATTCCGCAAATGGCACCTGGACAGATTGTAATGATTGACCAGAGATCTGGGGCATAACGGTGACCATACACGGGAAGATAAAGCTTCCGATATCGTTTCTTAAAACCAATTTATATGCCCATGTATAGGGCTTCCAACGTGTCTTCCCCATCGATATCTGGCCACTAAATCGATCGGGAAGGTTTAATTTTTCGGCCCTAAGGTGAATGTTCAGATTACCCTGATATAGCCCGCCCGATGGTGGGCATATCGGTGAAAGTTCCGCACGTTTGGCGATGTCGCCAGACGAGCAGATCTCTTCATGTATGGCCAGCTTAAAGGTGGCCATACACTATAAGATCCACTCATTTGACAAAGTCACCAAACGAGTGGATCTTAACCCGATATGCCTACTAACGGGGAAATATCGGATGAATCCGAACGATCGGATTACAAAACTACGAATGGACTCCGACGGGTCGCAGGACCGAATCAACTAGCCGATGTGGTCCTGGATCATACAAAAAAATCAAACTTGACCGATCAATATCTGGCTGATTTTTGGCCTGATATCGATCAGGAGGACCCGTTGGGAGCCCCCACACATGTGCAAATAAGATGCCAAATCGTTCTAAAGGACCCATATCGGCAGCTTTAATCTGCCCGTGTATGGCCATTTTAAGGCAGTGCCAGACCTAAATGGAGTCCAGACGAGGACCATAAATCAGTCAACTGTGTAAGTATTACGTCTTTGGATTCATGTGGATGTAAATAAGCATCATGTTAATTACATTTACTGTCAATAAAGTAGATAAACTGTCAATAATACTGTCAATAAACGTAGATTGGGATTTACCAGTAGACCTTAAGGCTAAGGCCACACTAGGCGATAGCGCCGCGATTTGTCGCGACTTTTAAGCAATCGCTGGGGAAACTTTTGCGCTGGCGTCTATGGGGAATCGCGTAAAATCGCCAGCGTAAAAACACACGCGGCGATCTTTTCTCTACTGTCGCTCGAAATTGCCTCGCTAGGCGATTTCGAGCGACAATAGAAAAAAGATCGCCGCGTGTGTTTTTACGCTGGCGATTTGTCGCGATTCCCCATAGACGCCAGCGCAAAAGTTTCCCCAGCGATTGCGGATTAAAAGTCGCCGCGAGTCAAATCGCGGCGCTATCGCCTAGTGTGGCCTTAGCCTTAGCTGGGGATCAATAGATCTCAAGACACTGTCAACAAACAGCTTGTCTAAATCCCCCTCCTGTTTCATGCTTTTCATTCAGATATTCGTTATGTTAAGGTTAAGCAAGAAATAGTTGTTTGTTAACAATATAGGTGTTCTCATAAATCAATATTTAAGTTATATTTTCCATGGAACAGAATGCTAACAATGTTTTTATGGAGGTAGATCATAATGGGACAACATCACTAAAAGTAGACCTCACATTAGTAAAGTATGGGCCCTCCTGCCCTAGAGATCCATGGCCTGCCAGTAAGCAACACCCAGTCTTCAAAAATAGTCCAAATTAGGCTTCACAATTGACTGGCCCAAGTGTAAGTGGAAAAACTAAGATAGTATAATACATGTTTACATTAAAAAGCAGCATTTCTGGTGATTGCCGTAGTGATAGCTGAAGTTCAGGTTCACTTTCTGGGAACCATTATCATTAGTGCCTAGTGGTGACCCATGAGCCCATATCATCATCATTTCTTTATCTAATTACAGGTTTCTATGTCACCCTGGTGGTCTCACGCTGGTGGGGACAGTACGAGAGTGTCCCATGGCCAGACCGCTTAATGTGCCTGGTGTCCAGTAATGTGCATGGGACGGATGAGAGAGGAAGGATACTCCGCCGGACACTCATGAGATATGCCAACCTGACAGGGCTACTCATCTTGCGCTCAGTGAGCACCGCCGTCTACATGAGGTTCCCAACTTTGCAACATGTTGTCAATGCAGGTCAGTGGGTGACATGGGGGAGAAAACCAGTGTCGGACTGGGTTGCCAGAGGCCCACCAGAAAACATTAGGCTGAGGGCCCACTTTCCAGACTACTATATCTCCTCTCCTCACTCAACCTCTTTATTCTCCTAGTCTCTTTCTCTACGTACTATACTCTATTCTTCCATTATTTAGCCTCTTTGTTCTCATAAAGAAATAGGGAATGACCATGAAATAGGCCAAATGGTCAACTGACACCTGGGCCCACCGGGAGTTTTCCTGGTATCCCAGTTGGCCAGTCCGACACTGGAGAAGCCAATGGCACAAATAAACATTTCGTTTAGCGGTTGTTTTTACCCACCTACTGCAGGTTTCATGACCTCCACGGAACGCTTGAAGTTTGACAGCCTGGTCTCCTCGCACAACAAGTTCTGGGTGCCGTGCGTATGGTTTGCCAATCTGGCAGTTGCAGCACGGAGCGAGGGGAGAATCCGGGACAATGTTGTACTCCAGCTTATCCTCAAAGTAAGGAATCTCGTGAGAGAAGACATGCGAAGGGGGGTGTTGGGGATCAAGGAGACGTAAATTATTTGTGCAATGGAGATTACTACCTAATTCCACATCTGTCTTTTCATGGTTCTGTGCAGAGCTCCTGTTTTCTGATGGGCCTTCAGTGGATAAATACATTCTAGTTTTAAAGGGGATATAAACCTTCCATTAAATTGATGTCCATCCATGGTGTAACTAGAGATTGCTGCCCCCTATACCCAGGGCTGTATTTAGGTCCTATGCCACCCTCGTAACTTCTATCTGCAACCAACATGCCCCTAGGTCGTGCACACTGACATCGGAGCACTGATGTCACCGCCAATATACTGGCGCCATGCATAGTGATGTCATGCGACGTACACACTGTGTGCGTGAAGTCACTTCTGCATTCTTCCTCGGACCCCCTACCCCTCACCCCCTCAGCTCCGTCACCGGATTTCCTATGGAAAAAAACAAAAGGCACCCCGAAACCGTGCCGCCCTAGGCACAGGCCCTCGGGGGGCCTATATATAAATACGGCCCTGCCTATACCTACTGGCCTCCCAGCAACTGCAGGGTCTGCTTCCACTGTAATATTCTTTAAGAGAAAGGGGGAGTCTAAACTGTCAGTCCATAATCAGCAGCGAGGCAACAGGGACGTGTCCAAGTTCCCAGGACACCAATAATTAATCATTAAACAAAAAAATTTCCCATGTCCTGTAATTCATATTAACATAATGACATGTAAAAATTAATACATACCGACCCCATATGATTCACCTTATGCGTTTCTTTCCCCCAGTCCTTAATTATCAGCTTCCCGACATAGGGCAAATTTACTAAAGGGCGAAGTGACTAACGCTCACTAAGATGCGGTTCTTACTGAACGTTACCTCTTGCGACAGACTTGACTTCACCACCTCAGACCAGGAGAAGTGCAATAGAGTAGAAAGGAGTTCCTCAAAATTTAGTTGAAAATTTTTCTAAATCCCAAGAAATGCTGGCGTCTTTTTCTTTTTTCAGGGTTATAGGCTGCAAAAGAGCGTAGTATTTTTTGGGGTAACCAGCTTCCCCCCCTACATTTCCTAACATATGGCACATAAACTATACAGTGGGCTCATGTGTAGGGCAATATAACAACTTTATTTCATTTTATTAAGGTTTCGCGGGCTTTTGTAATGTATTTGCCGCAGCATATACTTCCATTGAAATTTAACTTCGTTGCAAATTAAGCAAATTGGACGCAACTTCAGATTTTAGTGAATTAGTGTTGTCCTGGCGAATCTACGCCTGGCGAAGTGTTGCGATGTGCCAAGCCGTCGCTGGTGAATTTTTGGAAGTTAGTGAATTTGCCCCATATTATCAACGGGAAGGGATTGTAATCCTGCAACAATTTAAACTCTCTGGTTCCTAAGATTTAGCAGCACTGAGGAAGAAAGAATGGAAGATGTAAAATACAGGGAAGAGAGATAAATAAGAAAAACTATGTACAGGTATAGGATCTGTTATGCAAAAAGCTCTGAATTACAGGATGGTCATCTCCCATAGACTCCAGTTTATCTAAATTATCCATATTTTTAAAAACGGTTTCCTTTTTCTTTGTAATAAAAACAAAACAGTGTACTGGATGTACTGGATCCCAACTAAGATATAATTAATCCTTACTGGAAGCAAAACCAGCCTATTGGGTTAATTTAATGTTTACATGATTTTCTAGAAGAAGAAAATCATGTAAAGAAGATCCAAATTACGGAAAGATCCATTATCCGGAAAAACCCAGGTCCTGAGCATTTTGGATAATAGATCCCATATGTACCTATGATTAAGGGATCTATTCCCGAAACGCGTTAGGTTTCACAGCAGCAACCCCAATATACCTTTTCCAGAAGTGCCGTCTGCCTGTCTTGAGTCTATTTAATAGATCCCATACCTGTATAACAATAAAATTAATGTTCGTTCACATTAAGCCGATTTACTAAGGATTTAAATTTTTTTACAAAAAGGTTTTTTTTCTCTAAAACATGTTTTTATTCTCTAAAACTGTAAAAATTTATATTTATTAAGTGTAAAAATCACGAAAAACCTTAAGACAAAACTTCTCCAAATAAAAGCAGTTGAGGTCCTAAAGAAGTCAATGGGAGCTGCGCTGATCTCATTGGACCTTTTTTTTTTTTTTTTTTAACCAATTAGACGTTTATATGTTTTCAGATTTTTTGTTCACTAGTAATTGTCCAAATTTTTAGAGGTTTTCATATTTTTTTTAACGCATCGCTCAGTGTTCTTACTATTCGTTCTTTATGTCTTTAAATAACTTTCATGGTTTCAAAAAGCTTCGAATTTTTTTTTATTTATTTATTTTTTGCTGGTGAATAGTCGGTATTTGATCGAATTCGTCCAAATTCAAATCATACGAATCAAAGTAATATTGCATTCGAATCAAAGTTTTTCCCAAAAAAATCACCAATTGACTCCAAATAGGTTCTAGGAGGTCCCCCATAGGCTAAAACAGCAATTCGGCAGGTTTTAGATGGCGAATGGTTGAAGTCGAATTTTACACATGATAAATTTCGATATTCGAATTTTCGAATTTTTTTCAAATTTGAATCAAATTTGGACTATTCCCTAGTCGAAGTACACAAAAATTTGCTTGAAATTCGATTTTTTAAATTCAAATTTTCACTTTGACCTTTGATAAATCTGCCTCTTAATGTTAGACTTAAGGTATGATGATCCAAATTATGGAAAGACCCAATGTCCCAAGCATTCTGGATAATGGGTCCCATACCTGTATAGGAAATGTTGATTTATAGACAAACTTTCATGGCTTTGTGTTATTGTCAGGAGCTGAATTCTCTGAGGACACAATGCGGCAGACTGTATGGCTATGATTGGATTAGTGTCCCCTTGGTATATACCCAGGTAAGATAATATTTCAATGAACTATCCAGTAGTGGTGACAGGCTGCACCAACAGTTTCAGGTGTTTTTCCACCAGCTGAAAGACTACTGTGTGCCCTGGGTCATATAGTTTCACTTGCCAGAATATGTCCTCTCCCACTCTTATCAATGCATATATTAAAGGTGGCCATAGACGTAGAGCTCCGCTCATTTAGCGATGTCGCCAAACGAGCGGATCATTACCGGATATGCCCACATTGAAGTGGGCGATATCAGGCTGATCCAATCGTGGACCCTAGGGCCCAACTATCGGATCAGAACGGAGGCCAAACGGGCGGTCGGATTGCGAGACCGCATCAATGAAAGATGCGACCACGATCTGATGGGATTTTCTAACCTGCCAAATTGGCATCTGGCTGACTTTCGGCCAGATATCAATCGGGAAAGCCTGTTGGGGGGCTCTACACTCGACCGATAAGCTGCCGACTTGGTCCTTGAATGGGGGGCCTTTATGCAGTCACATGGCTGATGAGACAGAAGGAGCAGGTATCCAATCAAATGTCTGCTCTTTGCACTTTCAACCTTGCCGGGTTTATCAAAGCACCATCTTTCTTTTATTGGTTCCTTCTCAATGAATCATCCCTTTCTGCTTTCTATGTAACTCCTCTTTGTCTTCCTCTTGGTCTTCAAGGTGGTCACAGTGGCCGTGTACAGCTTTTTCCTGGCCTGCCTGATTGGCCGACAGTTTCTAGATCCTCAGAAAGGTTATCCCGGGCACGATATGGACCTGTATGTCCCAGTCTTCACCCTGCTGCAGTTTTTCTTCTATGCCGGTTGGTTAAAGGTAAGAGCTGTAGATATTGCGATCTAATCATCATCATCATTATCTCACAAACACAGATATTATTTATTAGTAAGTGGAGAGGGCTAGCATTACCTTTTCTGGATGAGACATTCTATAGATTCCAATAAAACAAGGTTATCATGTGATGGTTAGAATAGATAGTGATGTAGTCTAAGGCAGCAGTCCCCAACCTTTTTTGCCCCAGGGACCAGTGTAAAGCCAGACTTTCTTGCAAGGACCGGGGGTGATGTCAACTGCGCACGTCACATCAAATTCGTGCACGCCTGCATCAAATTTTGTGTGTGCCGCATTTTGGGCGTGCTAACGTCAAATTTAGTGCTCCAGCAGCATCTGTGTCAAATTCGGTGCATCCTTGTAAAAATTTAGTGCATCCTTGTCAAATTTGGTGTGTCCTCATGAAATTCGGTGCGTCCTCGTCAAATTTGGTGTGTCCGCATCAAATCCAGAGCATCCTCATCAAATTCGGTGCAACCTTGTCAAATTCGGTGCATCTTCATCAAATTCGGTGCATTCTCATCAAATTCGGTGCAACCTTGTCAAATGCGGTGCATCTTCGTCAAATTTGGTGCATCCTCGTCAAATTCGCTGCATCCGTTTCAAATTCGGTGCATCCGTGTAAAATGCAGACTCGGCTCGGTGTGTCCTCATGAAATTCGGTGCGTCCTCGTCAAATTTGGTGTGTCCGCATCAAATCCAGTGCATCCTCATCAAATTCGGTGCAACCTTGTCAAATTCGGTGCATCTTCATCAAATTCGGTGCATTCTCATCAAATTCGGCGCAACCTTGTCAAATGTGGTGCATCTTCGTCAAATTTGGTGCATCCTCGTCAAATTCGGTGCATCCTTGTCAAATTCGCTGCATCCGTTTCAAATTCGGTGCATCCGTGTAAAATGCGGACTCGGCTCGGTGGACCAGTTCAGGTATGTCTGCAGCCTAGTAGTGGCCCGCGGCCTGGCAGTTGGGGGCCCCTGGTCTAAGGTGAATGCCTCATACAGGGAAAGCATCATGGCAGCTTCCCCCAATCAATATTAAAGGGGAACTATTGCGAAAATGAAAATTTAATATAAGCTTCATCATACTGAAATAAGAAACTTCCCAAATGCAATCTATTAAATATTCTGCATCATTACTGAAATTATCAAGTTTATCTTCACTATTCCTCTCTCAGCATCTGTTTCTCTTTTCATGCAGCAGTTGGGTGTCAGATATTCACTGACAGTTAGATCCAATATATCTTATAGGGGGGCTCCTTTCCTAGCAGATGTATTAGAGGTCACTCAAATAACTGATTCCAGTACAAACAAAAACTAACAAAATAACTGCCTTTTGCACAAATCCTGCATGTAGAGAGACATGATGTCTGGTGACTTTAATAGAGTGAGCTCTAATACATCTGCTAGGCAAAATATATATTGGATCAATGAATATCCAACTGCTGCATGAAGAAAAAAATGAAGAGAAACAGATGCTGAGAGAGGAATAGTGAAGATAAACGTAATTATTTCACAAATGGTGCCGAATTTTAAAATTTATTAGAAAGTTACTTATTTCAGTATGACAAAGCTTGTATTAAATTTTCATTTTCGCGATAGTTCCCTTTTAAAATAGTTTTGGAAAGAAGGAATGTTGTGTGCATGCAATAATGATGTATTCATTAAATCCTACCTTTAAAAAGTCAGTGGGGGTCATTTATAAAGTGTGGGCAAATTTTTCCCTGGCCAGTTAACCAATCGGATGTTTGCTTTTATTTGTCTACCTGTAGCTGGCTGAAAAAAGCTAATCACTGATTGGTTGCTATGGGTTGTTGCCCAGGTGCTAATTTGCCCGGCGGTGTTTATAAATGAATTGTCATACAATGTCTGTCTATGCAGGTAGCGGAACAGCTAATCAACCCCTTTGGCCAAGATGATGACGACTTTGAGACCAACTGGCTAATCGATAGGAACCTGCAGGTGGGTCTTTAGTGTGATATTTTATCAAATAGCTCATATAGTGACATTGGGGCAGATTTACTCAAGGGCGAATTGTCGTCAGTGACCGCTTCGCACCCATCGCTACACTTCACCAGACGCAAATGCACTCAGACTACACTAATTCACAAAAATACGGAGTTTCGCCGTGGGCGCTGAACGCTGGCGACTTTTTCACAAGTGTTACTTCAGCAATGCGAGCATTTGATAGTGAAGATGCAATAACGTTCATTTCTCGCTAGGGATGTTGCGCTCCGGCCAATTTGCATAGGGCGGGAAATTTAAAGTTGTATGGACGTCTTTATGTTAAATGTTGGTGCAAATACTTACAAATTTCACTTTTTAAAACAAATGCCCAGGGAACCTTAATAAAGACATGAGCAGACCCGGATTTGTGACGAGGCCACATAGGCCCGGGCCTAGGGCGGCACATTTTTGGGGGCAGCATGCCGCCCAGCCGCTCTATTGGGGAGCACTGGGGACGTGCTGCTCCCCAGTGCTCCGGCGCTTGCACGCAGGTAGTGCGGGCAGGCACTAGGACCGCGCGGCCTAAGGGGCCCCGCCGAGCAAATCCGGCGCTGGACATGAGAGTTAATATAATGCCCTACACATGAGCCCACTGTAAAATGAATGTTCCATATGTTGGAAAATGTTTGGGAAAACCGGTTCCCCAAAAAAAGTTTCAGTTAGGACTTTTGCTGGCAATTAAGCTGAAAAAAGAAAAAGTCACCAATTTTTTTTGGATATAATGTAAGTGACAGAAGATTGAGGAAGATGTAGCTGGTCTGAGGTGGCGAAGGCAACTCTGACGAAAGAGATAACGTTCAGTAATATGCGCACTTTAGTGGATTTGCGGAGTAACGTCCGTTCACCAGAGCGAAAAGTCGCCTGGAAATAGAGTGCGAATGACCATTAGCACCAGTCTCATTCGCTAGCGAACTGGCGCCTGCGCCCGTTAGTAAATTGTCAATGTCCCCCTAGTGAATTGTTACTAGCGTTAGCCACTTCGCCCTTTAGTAAATCTGCCCCATTGTATAGTTGTGAAAGAACAATCTTCCTTTGGACACACAAAGAGCAACTGTATGAGGCTTCCTGAATCCAGCTCCCTAGTCATAGAGAATGCAGTTAGCTGTGCTGTCACTGGGGGGCGCAGGTACTACATGTAGGAGTGATGGGGTTCAGGAGCTTATTACAGAGAGTATTGACACCTGCGGGGGAGCATTTCCTGATGAATGACGTTCCAAGGGTCTCAGAGGATGCTGGGAAATTACAGAATTAACATCCTGGAAATGGTAAGGCGGGATTTATCATCCCCAGAGCGGCTGTAACACCATTGTGTTGCTTTTCTGCAAAAAAAATTGAACCAGATGTGCCTCAGATGTCCCCCTCTTTTCCACTGCTTACGTATGTAATAAAATGGCTAATTCTAAGCCACTTTTCAATTGGTAATTTTTCTTTATTGTAGTGTTTTCATTATTCGGCTTCCTCTTCTGACTGTTTTCAGCTTTCAAATAGGGGGTCACTGACCCCATCTAATAAAAAAAAGCTCTGTAAGGCTACACATTTATAGTTGTTGCTACTTCTCAGTACTTATTTTTCTATTCAGGCCTCTCCTATTCATATTAGATTCCCTTATTCATTTCCATGCATGGTTGCTAGGGGAATTTGGACCCTAGGGATGCCCCGAATCCAGGATTCGGTTCGGGATTCGGTATTTTTCAGCAGGATTGGGATTTGGCAGAATCCTTCTGCCTGGCCGACTCCGAATTTGCATATGTAAATTAGGGGTGGCGAGGGAAACCACATGACTTTTTGTCACAAACCAAGGAGGTAAAAAGTGTTTTCCCTTTCCCACCCCTAATTTGTATATGCAAATATTATTATTTACGTATTTAAAAATAAATTTGCATATGCAAATTAGGATTCAGATTCCATTCGGTATTCGCCCGAACCTTTTCACAAAGGATTTGCGGGTTTGGCCAAATCCAAAATAGTGGATTCGATGCATCCCTACTAACATCCGGATTGCTGAAATTGCCAACTGGAGAGCTGCTGAATAAAAAGCTAAATAAGTCAAAAACCTCAAATAATAAAAAATGAAAACCAATTGCAAATTGTCTCAGAATTTCACTCTCTACATCAGACTATATGTTAATTTAAAGGGGAACAACCCCTTTAACTACAACAACCCCCAGGCAGAGAAAACCTGTTCCTGAGACAGATTTATTAAACTTCCGGATACCGGATACATATGTTAGTATAACTATGGCAGTTCCCCATTACAGACTTGTATTACTGGGAGGGATATACACTTGACAAGTCCAGAGAATCTGCTAGACCCTTGATTGTATTCTGTATTAGTGGCAGGACTATGATATTCTCTTTGTGCTCCTCCATTCCCAGGTCTCTCTGTTAGCGGTGGATGAGATGCACCAAGATGTCCTTCCTTTGGAAAAGGATATCTACTGGAATGATTCCGACCCCCAGCCGCCATACACTGCGTCCACTGTGGAAACCCGTCGGCCATCTTACCAGGGATCTGCATTTGATATTAGGTGAGAGTTCAATTCCTTATGTTTAAAGGGCATGTAAAGGCAAGAAATAAAATCCCATTTTTACTTCTTTAATGAAAAAGAAACCTATCTCCAATATACTTCAATTTATAAATGTCTACCGTTTTTATAAGAAACCTGACTGTATGCAGTGAAATTCTCCCTTCATTTACTGCTGTGGATAGAAATTGTCAGACGGTCCCTAACTGCTCTGCAGGGAAACAATCATACTTATGTACAGCAGGGGGAGCCCCCACCTTACTTCCCAGTCATGCAGAACTCAAGCAGCTTTGTTTGTTTCCCTGTAGAGCAGTCGGCGACTGTGTAGAGATTTGTATTGGATTTTATTTTTGCCTTTACATCCCCTTTACTGTTTCCAACTCCAGCTGCAGTGACAAAGATCATGGAGCCAGATTTAAACAGATAAACTGGGATTCTATTTGGAGGATTATTTTGCTGCAGCCACTGGTTCTGCAGAGTTGGAGAAAGTTTGTATTAAACAATACAAAAACGATAAAATCCACATTAGATGACATGACAACACAGGACCCAGTGCAGTCTGTATATTATGATTATTAATCAGTCTTGCTGTATCGGCTTCTGGCAGATATTATTTGACTTGTGCTTTTGATCATTTATGACAATCCCTAAGCAGCCCAGACCCCACTGAGCATGTGCACAGTCTTGGTCTTGCAAAGATGTATAACAAAGTTACAAGATGGTGACCCCCTGTGGCCAACTTTGAAAGCATAAATCATTTGTTTGATTAGGCTTGTGGTGCAGTAAGTTCATGTTTATGTTTAGTATACAAAATACAGCATTTCTAGCCTTATTCTATTTTAGACTTTACTTTACACCATTGTGCTCATCATCAGGCAATAAACTCACCACCACCAATTTCTAACAAATCACAGCCAGCCATTATTGCACAAGTCCTTCCAAGGATAAGTGAACTGGAACGGACAAGGAGACCAAAGTCCTGACTTGTAATAAGTCCATTAATAATTAAAGCAGCTTTTATCCATACCCTTGCTTTTATTCTTACAACAGTTTCCATTAGTGAATCTGAAGCATGCACCTCTTCTCAAGGTTAAAGCCCTCATATTCCCCTCATCAACTCAAATTCCTGCCTCAGCACCCACAATAAGGTCAGTAATTCATATCAGATGACCACTTATTATGTAACCATCAAATCATATACCTCTCTTATCACAGCAACCCAGCCCTTGTTGGCAACAGTAGATCTAGTATTTTGGGAAAATCAGTTGCCCTGTTAAAGGGGACCCGTCACCCAAAAAAATTATTCAAAATCCTATTTTATCAGATTAGTCAAGGATAATGAACTTTAATTACACTATATAAATTATTTGAATATTGTTTCCTTCAGTCTGGGATTTCAAAATTACAGCAAGCAGGCAGCAGCCATTTTGTGGACACTGTTATTAAGACAAGCCTTGCATCATCTCAGAATTTTGTTTTTGCACCAGAATGGGGGACCCAATGTCCATCCCCATGCCCTGGCCACACAGTTATATGGTAAAGAGAACGGGGGAATGTGTGGGGAGCAGTGACATCTAAGAAGTGCTGAATTGAAAGTGAAAGTAATTGTCTGCCCCGCCTCTATGCCACGGGCATAGAGGAGGGGCAGACAATATTTGATTGACAGCTGAGATTTTTAAATCAGCTTACAACAGCTATGAATGCTTAAATAAAAAATAGAAATTGGATTTCATGTTTAATTTGAAAAGGACTTTTATTATACAGATTTTTGTGTCTGGGTGACAGGTCCACTTTAATATAGTGCCAGTGCCTCCATTACAATTGTCTCTAGAAAGAAATAAAAGCTCATAAGACTCAACTCAACCAGTAGTTTTATCCTGCAAGCAACTTCTCGTTTGTAATTTTTGGAAGACACCCACATTAAAAGATAGAGCTGCAGTGACGCTCCTAGGGCTCAATCTCACAACCGTAGCATAAGACAATGTAAAATGTTGCAGGTACTACTGTATATCAGATTATGATGAAAATAAGAAACGGCTGATGGGAAATGTTCTACACTTGGTGCTCAGTAGGACCTGGGCCCACCAGGAGATCTTGTGTTGCTCCAGCAGATCTGGATAGGGGTCAAGATTTACAATATTCCAATTTTTTAATCACTATCAGAAGTTTGTGGCATAGAATAAATCATCCTTGGAACCTCACTGGGTTTCTTACAAACATAACTAATACTTTCCTTATGAGAAACCTTCTGAGCTCTAGACAAGCTGTCCTTCACCAACTTTCTAAAATATCCTCTAGTTATTAATCCCCTGGCAATTCCTGAGATGTTGCCACCCCATAAACTGATCCCTAGGGGGAAATTTACTAACCTGTGAAATTTCACCAGCGACGGCTTCGCACCCATCGCCAAGCGAAAATTCGCTCAGACAACGCTAATTTACTAAAATGCGAAGTCGCTAGCGTTACGTCGGCAATCAAAGCGAAGATGTGCTAACATTTAATTATGCCTATCTTAACTTCGTTAGAGGTCTTCGCTCAGGCTAATTTGCATACGGTGGGAAATTATAAAGTTGAATGGATGTATACGTTGCAGCAAATACATTACATTACACAAATCCAGGGAACCTTAATAAATAAAAATATAGTTGTTGTGACATCACCAGCGTTAGTCACTTCGCCCTTTAGTAAATGCGCCCCCTAGTCTTTCAGATTATGAAATACATTGTGATGTTGGTGCTCCCAGTCAAAACTCATTTTTGATGCCCTTTATCCAATGTAGATGTACCATACCGACAGCAATGTGATAGATCTCTTTTCTTTACCCCTGCAGTTTGCAGAAAGAGGATCTGGAATTCCAGCCTCTTGAGCAGATCAATGAAAATGAGGAGGCCAATCACTCTACCCCACTTCTGGGTCCACTTGGAAGACTGCTGGGTGTCAACTCCCCAGGTCCCCAACGTTCAACCTCCCGCTTGAGCCTGCTAATGAGACGAAGGAATAGGGTCCCTGCTGGCCTTCCTCATTTTAATGAGCGGGACTCAGGCAACATAAAGTATGGTGAAGCTCTACGGGATCTCAATGTGTTCATGTCCACTCCTTATTACGAGAGGCCAGGGTTTTATAGTGCTCCCCAGACTCCACTTAATGGGGGCCCTACAATTTGCCCACCTCGTTTTTCTACACATGGAAACACAACAGTGTTTACTACACACTGGGCTAGAAAAAAAGCTCCTATGGGTGAAGTTGCAGGTGAATCCTCGAGTCTATCTCCTGGATCCAAGAACTGCTTTGTGTGGCCACCTGGAAGCCTGGAAGAACATGAGGAAGGAATCATAGGTAATGGCGAAAGTGCTACCACCTTGCAATCAGACCATTCAGGGAATGTGCAGAGTAAGTTACCCAGGGCCCTGCGCTTGTCTTCATTGATTCAGGGAAATTCCTCCCAGGCTTCACCTGATTCCTTACAAACACCAGGACATCGAGCAGCTCATTCTATCTTCTCCTTTTCTCCGGTTACCTCCCCAGTTCTACAGCGGGCATCCTTTGCTAGGCCGGGACAGTCAGATGGAGAAGGCGAAACAAGAAACAAAGAGCAGCGCAGGTCTCAATGTCCCTCGTCCAAGGACTCCGGGATTAGTCTGGCAGAAGGGGATTTTACTGACCTTATGGAAGTCATCATGGAGGATGGGGAGATTTCAGAGCAAGCTGAAGAAAAGAGCGGCTGAATACAACGCAAGTCTTTTAGAAAAAAATGAATAAAGAATCAAAACAGCACAAGTCAAATAATATCTGCCAGAAGTCGATACAACAAGACTGATTAATAATCAGAATATACAGACTGCACTGGGTCCTGTATTGTCATGTAATCTAATGTGGATTTTATAGTTTTTCTATTGTTTAATACAAACTTTCTCCAACTCTGCAGAACCAGTGACTGCAGCAAAATAATCCTCCAAATAGAATCCCAGTTTATCTGTTTAAATCTGGCTCCATGATCTTTGTCCCTGCAGCTGGAGTTGGAAACAGTAAAGGGGATGTAAAGGCAAAAATAAAATCCATTACAAATCTCTACACAGTCACTGACTGCTCTACAGGGAAACAAACAAAGCTGCTTGAGTTCTGCATGGCTGGGAAGTAAGGCGGGGGCTCCCCCTGCTGTTCATAACTATGATTGTTTCCCCGCAGAGCAGTTAGGGACTGTCTGACAATACCTATCTACAGCAGTAAATGAAGGGAGAATTTCACTGCATACAGTCAGGTTTCTTATAAAAACTGTACAAATTTATTAATTAAAGTATATTGGAGATAGGTTTCTTTTTCATTAAAGGTATCCTGTCATCAGAAAACATTTTTTTCAAAACGCATCAGTTAATAGCGCTACTCCAGCAGAATTCTGCACTGAAATCCATTTCTCAACAGATTTTTTTATATTCAATTTTGAAATCTGACATGGGGCTACACATTTTGTCAATTTCCCAGCCGCCCCATGTCATGTTACTTGTGCCTGCACTTTTGGAGAGAAATGCTTTCTGGCAGGCTGCTGTTTTTCCTTCTCAAAGTAACTCAAGGAGTCTCAGTGGGACATTGGTTTTTACTATTGAGTGTTGTTCTTAGATCTACCAGGCAGCTGTTATCTTGTGTTAGGGAGCTGCTATCTGGTTACCTTCCCATTGCTCTTTTGTTTGGCTGCTGGGGGGGGGGGGGAGAAAGGGAGGGGGTGATATCACTCCAACTTGCAGTACAGCAGTAGAGTGATTGAAGTTTATCAGAGCACAAGTCACATGACTTGGGGCAGCTGGGAAACTGACAATATGTCTAGCCCCATGTCAGATTTCAAAATTGAATACAAAAAAAATCTGTTTGCTCTTTTGAGAAATGGATTTCAGTGCAGAATTCTGCTGTAGTAGCACTATTAACTGATTCATTTTGGAAAAAATTTTTTTTCCCATGACAGTATCACTTTAAAGAAATTAAAAATGGGATTTTATTTTTTTACCTTTACATGCCCTTTAAGCCTGTACCTGCTGGTCTCTATTTTCTCCCAGGAGTAACTGGTTGATAACAGGATTAAATCAAGGTTAAGCAGCATGTTGAACTGAGGCACAACTCAGGCAGGTAGTTGAAAGTTGCAGCACTGGCAGTCAAAACAAAGCAGGAAGGTTGGTACATTTAGTTAAGTCCACAACAAGGCCCACGAGTGATAAGGCACAAAGTCCAAGCCCAGGCAATAGGTTAGTGCAGGCAGGATTCAAGGCTGGGTAAGGAAACCATAGAACAAATTAAACAAGTGATTCCACATTGGCAGATTAATCTGACACAAGTGCAGCACGTTGACCTCATGGCTGGTGTCCAAGTGTGGAGTCTAATAATCCAGTGTGGCCATGAATGTCAGTGAGGAGCACTGGGATCAAAGAACACCTTACACAACCAAAAATGGTTTGGAGCAACTACTATTAAACTGCTGGCTTTAGGTGTTACTGGCTTTATGTGCCCTCTTAGATCAACTGCCCAAATATGGCCAATTAAAGACTAGAGTAGAACTCATTGAGGACAAAAGCCCTAGAAATTTAGCCAGGACACTTACACTATTAAATAAAGGGCAACATTTAGTTTTAAAGGAGAATTCAACCTGTAATAAAAAACCCTCCTCCTAAACTGGGTATACCCCCCTCCCTAGGGCAAATGCCCCTAATTTTTTGTTTTTTACCCCTCTGTGCAGATTTTGGCCTCTGAGTTCATGGGCTCTATATTTCTTCTGAAGTTTCGGCGAATGAGCAGTTGGAGTAAATTTCCAGTCCCAAA
Organism: Xenopus laevis; assembly: GCF_017654675.1. Classification (NCBI taxonomy): domain Eukaryota; kingdom Metazoa; phylum Chordata; class Amphibia; order Anura; family Pipidae; genus Xenopus; species Xenopus laevis. Next base: position 6,827,391 of record NC_054378.1, read on the forward strand.
CTGTGCATGTGCAGAAAGTCACAAATTTCCTACAATAAAAAAAAAAAAAAAAAAAAAAAAAAAAAATTTACTTTTCGGCGCATGTGCAGTTGTTTGGGACTGGAAATTTACTTCAACTGCACATGCGTCAAAAATGCACAAGACACGAAGATTACAGGAGAAGATGGCTGCCATGAACTCAAAGGCCAGAATCTGCACGGAGGGGTGAGTAAAAAATTAGGGACATTTGCCCGGGGGGAGGTAGGCTGGGTTGAATTTTCCTTTAAGGGGTGGTTCACCGTTAAGTTCGTTTTACCAAGTTATCAAACGGCTGATTTTGATCAACTTTTCAAGTGGCCAGTCTCTTATTTGATGGTTTCCAGCTTTCAAATAAGGGTCAGAGACCCCCATCTAAATGAGAAAAAAAATATCAAAAACTCTTTAAGGTTACAAATAGTGATTTCTACCAAGTCATCTTTCAAATTTAGGGAGTCTACTACGTATGCATAGGAATGCTAAGGTAATAACTGTAGCAACCAGATCCATTTTTATTTAGTAGTTGCAATATGAGCAAACTGAAAAACCACAAGTGAAAACTAATTGCAAATGGTCTTGAAATATCACACTTTACCCAATACCAAGTTCATTTAAAAGATTAACAACCCCTTTAAGTTGTGCTTCTCAACCTACAACAAAAGTGCACAATTGTGAAGCCTCATTACTGTGGCTATCCACAGATTTAAATTTTATGAATTTCTCTTTAGTTGGAAATCCAGTAGGGATGCACCTAATCCAGGATTCGGCCGAATCCTTCTGCTCGGCTGAACCCTAATTTGCAAATGCAAAGTAGGGGCGGGGAGGGAAATCCCACAACTGTCACAAAACGAGTAAAAATGTACCCTTCCAAGCCCTAATTTGCATATGCAAATTAGGGTTCAGCATTCGCCAAATCTTTTGCAAAGGATTCGGATGAATTCAAAATAGTGGATTCAGTGCATCCCTAAAATCAAGAAGTATGTGATACCCTTTAAGAACATCCCAATAAGCACTAAACGGCAATTACAGGCATGGGATGTTATCCGCAAGCCAGTTATCCAGAATGCTCTGAGTTACAGAAAGGCGATACTCCCATTTTATCCAAATTGTAAAAAGGTTTCCTTTTTCTCTGTAATTATAACAGTAACTTGTACTTGATCCCAACTAAGATAATTAATCCTTATTGGAGGCAAAACCAGTCAATTGGTTTATTAATGATTTACTAGTAGACTTAAGGTATGAAGATCCATATTACAGACAGATCAGTTATCTGGAAAACCCCAGGTCCCGAGCATTCTGGATAACTGATCCAATAACTATACTGCTTATTGTACAGAATCTCTCCTCACTAAACAGCCAATCAATTTGGAACAGGTTAACTAGGAGTAAAACATTTGTTCTTCCTATAAATAAAGGCTGACATTTTGGGCACTCCCCACATTAATACATCAAGACTGTTTTTCCCAGATACCACCTGATTACTGCCCTGACTATTTTCACTTCAGTTTTGCAATGACCAGGAAACTTATTTTTAAATTCAGTTTATTGATGTCAAAAAAAAGAGCAGCGAAACCAAATAACTAGATATATGTTAAACTACAGGGGGACGCTGGAACATAAAGAAAGCAGAAAAAGGAGAGAGATCACTCATGGTCCTCCCCTAAGGTGTGTTTGTCAAACAGGTATTCAGCCAATCCATTACTGGGAGCACCCATCCGGCGCAGGTTGGTAATATGATCTCCAAGCTCCTTCATAGACTTCACTTGTTCGTCAAGGTAATGGCTCTCCAGAAAGTCGCACAACTGCAAAGATGGAAACAGAGGCAAGTTAGCAATAGAGCTTTGGTTTCTTGAATCAAGTTGTAATGATCACCTACGGTAAATCAGCTCTACAGTATTTTAACAGTGTATTTTGTACAGACAGTTGCACTGCTTCGGTGTAGAACCAACACTTACATGGGGATCATTGTGATCAGTCGAAAGCTTGTGTAGCTCCAGAAGAGACTGATTAACATTCTTCTCCAACTGAAGAGAACACTCCAAGGCTTCCAGCCCATTTGCCCACTCATCACGTTCTGGTTTCTGTAAATAATGAACATAAAATTCTTTGGGAACATGCATGCATAGATTGTAATCTTAACTTAAAGGGGAAGTAAAGTCTAAAATAGAATAAGGCTAGAAATGCTGTATTTTGTAAACTAAACATGAACTTACTGCACCACAAGCCTAATCAAACAAATAATTTATGCTTTCAAAGTTGGCCACAGGGGGTCACCATCTTGTAACTTTGTTATACATCTTTACAAGACTAAGACTGTGCACATGCTCAGTGTGACCTGAGCTGCTTAGGGATCGTCATAAATTATCAAAACAGCACAAGTGAAATAATATCTGCCAGAAGCCGATACAGCAAGACTAATTAATAATCAGAATATACAGACTGCACTGGGTCCTGTGTTGTCATGTAATCTAATGTGGATTTTATAGTTTTTGTATTGTTTAATATAAACTCTCTAACTCTGCAGAACCAGTGGCTGCAGCAAAATAATCCTCCAAATAGAATCCCAGTTTATCTGTTTAAATCTGGCTCCATGATCTTTGTCCCTGCAGCTGGCGTTCGAAACAGTAAAGGGGATGTAAAGGAAAAAAAAACAAATACAAATCTCTACAGTCACCGACTGCTCTACAGGGAAACAAACAAAGCTGCTTGAGTTCTGCATGGCTGGGAAATAAGGTGGGGGCTCCCCCTGCTGTTCATAAGTATGATTGTTTCCCTGCAGAGCAGTTAGGGACCAGCTGACGATTCCTATCCACAGCAGTAAATGAAGGGAGAATTGCATTCATGTTTCAAATAAAAACTGTACACATTTTTAAATTAAGTGTGTTGGAGATTCTCTCATTAAAGTAAAAATGGGATTTAGTTTATTTGCCTTTACATGCCCTTTAATACCACTACAGTTTCCAGAATCTTTATTTCAGGAAATAGCTAAAAAGGCAAATTCTAGAGGGTTAAAAAGGGTTCTAAAGTCAGTTAAATAGATAAGCAGAGCAGCCATAATCATGTCACAACATGCAGCCAGGGTGCGGCACATGAAGCAGAATATTTGAAAACAAAGTTTACGTTTTTAAGCAGAACACATCCCACTTGGCAAGCGCTTGTATATAAGCAGACAATTTATTTCCTAAGGCTATGTGCATCGGGATTATGTTGCAGTCTTTTATATATAGACATTTTTAACCCTTCATTCTGAAGTTTCCGAGTGCCTTCCCTACTCAGTTGATCCTTAAACTTGAAGCCTTCTCACCTTTATGTCCTGCAGGAATAGCCGCCCCCCACGCTGGTTCTGCATTTTCATCAGTTTCTCTGCATGCTCACGTTCTTCGTGGGACTGGTGTAGGAAGTATTTTGCAAAGTTTTTCAGTGCCACGTCATCACGATCAAAGTAATAGGACTATATAAGGGAGATGGCAAAACAGTCATGTTAGACATAGGAATAAAAGTTTAAAGGACCAGTAACATCAATTTTTTTTAATTTAAAATTTAGTTAGCGTAGAACGGGAAAAAAAAAAATCATTAAACTTTTAAATCGCAAAGTCTTTTATTAAGAAATACCTTACGGAAACTTCGCTTGCGCGCCTCCTTCCGTATAGGAGAAAACTAGGGAGGAGAAAGAGCGCCGCATGATGGATTATTGCCTTTTCTGAAGAGGAACGCAAGTGGAGTTTCAGTAAGGTATTTCTTAATAAAATCGATTTAAAAGTTTAATATGTCTGTTTTTTCTGTTGTACAACAATGAATGTTTTAATAAAAAATTGATGTTACTGGTCCTTTAAAGCCAAAGAGAAGGGACACTTCAATAACACCAATTCCTGTAACTGTACTGAATAACCAGGCCAATCTAATCTATACAAACACGTAGCGTGTCCTTTCAGTTCTCACCAACATTATATCTGATGTTGCTTTGACAAACATTGTGTGACTGGACACTGTACAGAAGTGAATAGGTTAAACAACGACCTGTAGAAGCAATGCACAAGCTGCAGTTCTGCAAATTCTCATGGACCTTTTTCTGTCTTTGCCCAAATACAGAGACCTCAGTTTTACATAACACGATTTAAGTCTTTTATGGTCCCAGCAATTTGTAATGCATTGCAATAAGGGATGCAGTGAATCCACTACTTTGGATTTGGCCGAACCCTTCGTAAAAGATTCGGCAGAATACTGACGAATCCTAATTTGCATATGCAGCAGACAATTTGTATATGCAAATTAGAGGTGGGAAGGGGAACACATTTTTTACTTTGTTTTGGGACAGTCACACGTTTTCCCTCCCCGCCCCTAATTTGTATATGCAAATTAGGATTTGGTTCGGACGGGCAGAAGGATTCAGCCAAATTATGCTGCTTTTTCTGGAAATGTTCCAAAAAAAAAAAAAAAAATTGATTCTAAATCCAAAAGATCCTGGAGCAGTATGTTTAACCCAGGAAGCCACATATTTAAGGCGTACTAATTCTGCCAAATCCAAAATGGGTAACTGTCAATTTATAACAAACTAAAACTGAATGTGGTGTTGCCCTACAGTAGTATAAGCCATGTGCGATTAGTACTACTACTACAATTTCAAAAAACACATCAGTTAATAGTGCTGCTCCAGCTGAATTCTGCACTGAAATCCATTTCTCAAAAGAGCAAACAGATTTTATATTTAATTTTGAAATCTGACACGGGGCTAGACATTTTGTCAGTTTCCCAGCTGCCCCCAGTCATGTGACTTGTGCTCTGATAAACTTCAGTCACTCTTTACTGCAAGTTGGACTGATATCACCCCCCCCCCACAGCCTACACAAGATAACAGCTGCCTGGTAGATCTAAGAACAGCACTCAATAGTAAAATCCAGGTCCCACTGAGACACATTCAGTTACATTGAGTAGGAGAAACAGCCAGCCAGATTACATAGATAATATTACAACTAAAATTTAAAACACTTGCTGGTTCAGGAATGAAATTTTATATTGTATAATTAATATAATAAATAATTATCTGCAGTGTAAACCGTCATTTAGAAAAAAAACTACATAAAAATCACGACAGAATCCCATTAATGTACTAGAATAGAGAATACTCCTGAGCAGCCAATAAAAGGATTACGCATTAAAGTACTAGAGATAAGTTAGTTAAAACATTCTACTATGTGGTTGGTCAGAGTGCTGTAAGATAAGCAATGCATATATGGAACCCGTTATACAGACTATTCAAGACCTGGGGTTTTCTGGATGAGGGACCTTTGGATCTTCATACCTTAAGTCTACTAAAAAAGTGATTTAAATATTAACTAAACCACACAGGCTGGTTTTGCCACAAATTAGGATGAATTATATCTTTATGACTAAGTACAAGCTACAGTTTTAGAATTACAGAAATTTCTTTAAAAAAATCTTGGGAGATGGCCCTTCCGTAATTTGAAGCTTTCTGGATAAAGGGTTTCTGTAAAACGGATCTCCTACATGTATTGCATGAACAAAAGGACTTGGGAAGACCACTTGTTATAGTAATGGGACTGCAGCACTTAACCAGTTTACCAATCTAAGATGAACCCAAAATTATGCGAGGCAGTAAGTGTGATATGTCCGCCTCCAGCAAGACAAAAAAGGGGATAGAGGGAGACACAGGAAGAGCCTAAAAAGTCATTGGATATAGTCCTGCCTCCAGAAAGGAGAACTTAACCCCATACCTCCTGTACTGACAGGTAGGGCCGTACTCATAAAACTTTAATTGCAACGTCTTATCCAAAAGTCACGCCTGGAGTTTTAGCAAAGAAGTGAAATGTTCCACCACCACAGAATAGATAAGAGCTAGTCCTGCAGCTGTCAGGCATTTCTCATTCAAGTGAATGGCTGGAAGTGGTGCCGATAAGCTATAAATATCAATCTACAAAATTTATGGACTACAGGATTGCCAAGTTGGTGGTTTTCCAGCCTAATTGGGCTACTAATTTAAAGCCCAGGTGGGTTTTGGTACAAACTAGCCAAGGTACAGATTAGGGCTACTTTTTGAGCCTTTTGGCTGCCCTAATGTGAAAAGCTTGTGTCTCCCAATGCATGTTGGGTAATGTAGTTTGTTTTAAGGAAAATTCAACCCCTAGGTGCAAAGAGACCCTCCCCCTGTATACACCGCCTCCCTCCCCCCAGGCAAATGCAATTAACTTGCTACTTACGTCTCCTAGGTCCTCACCAGCGGAGTTGACGGCAGCCATGTTCTCCCAAGTGATCTTCTTCCTGTATTCCCCAGCGTTTGGTGGCGCATGCGCAGTAGGAGGCATTTGCCGGTACGGAGCTACTGCACATGCGCCCGAAAGTCACAAAGTTTCCAGAAAAAAGAAATCTGAAACTTCGTAACTTTTGGGCGCTTGCGCAGCAGCTCCGTACCAGCAAATGCCTCTTAATGCGCATGCGTAACCGAACACCGGGGAATACTGGAAGAAGAACGCTCGGGAGAAGATGGCTGCCGTGAACTCCGCTGGAGACGACCTAGAAGGAGGCGTAAGTAGCAAGTTAATGGCATTTGCCCGGGGGGGAGGGAGGGATTTTTGCACCTAGGGGGTTAATTCTCCTTTAAGAATTTGCCAACTGCAAGATTTAATGTGAGACTACAATACCCAGCATGCAATGGGACCGACTTGTGTAGAAGTCAGGAGGCAACAGATTTTGGCCTCTGTACCCCAGTCTCCTGTCCCTCATCAGCATTCTCACATTTTTCTGGGGCTCAATTTCAGGGCAAAAATCTGCTGGCTACCAAAAAAATGGCTTAACAGTTTTGAAATTGTGTATTTCTTAGGCTTTAGGGGACCCCTATACCTGCATGGGCCCCCCCCTCCCATCTGTCCCATTTTGCTTCATGGAAAGATTTGAAAGGCGTATCTTTATATATTCATGTATTTCCCCCCACTTCACATATTGTGTTATCTTTGGGCTGGTTTTGAACCCTCCCTCACACAGGGCAGGCGACACTAGGATGATATAATGGTTGCTAAGGCGCAGAGCAACTTGATGACGTAAGAAGCGGCGTTGCTAGGCAGACACCGCGCTGCACAGGCTTACGCACATTACGTAACAGCCCGAGCGCGTAAACATGCTGCGTGACTAATGGCGACCTACTGTCGTAGGTCAATATCAGATACAGATAAACCCTCTCGCATTCATTTCAGTATAAAGCCAAGGCGCTAGCACGTATACATAAAACGCGGGGGTTGTCATGGCCAGCCAGGCGTCATATACTCACCATGGACAAGTACACATACGAGGCATACAGCTCCATGTTAACCTGACGATTAATGGCAGCCTCGCACTCCTGGTGGAAGTTCTGTCGGATCTGGGAATTCATGGTCAGTTCCGTTCAATCACTGTTGAAGCAGGAACCTTAAAAAAAATAACTCAATGTTCTGTCTTGAAGCTCTGCGTCTGTCTAATGCTAAAGCCCCGCTCCGCCTCTTATATACTAGCATAAACCACGCCCTCCTACGCAACGACACGTTTGATTGAATTGCCAGGACAAAAGATGGCCGGTAGGCGGGCCTAGAACATGCGTGGGCGTGGTCAAATGAATATTGAGGAAAATGTGCTGTGTGGTTGTTTCATAAACATGTTTACGTAATAGTGTGACTCCTGGGTATTCCGTGTCTCTGTGCTGGCTTGTGTAATCATATAATTGTATCTGTGGGACGTTAGAGAAATAGGAATAACCTTATAAATATATATTTCTGTAATTGTTTATATTTCTACCCAAATAATAATATTATTAATACCCTAGTACAATAATAATCCATTGAAATGTGAAACACTTAGGATATTCAGCCGTTAAAGTGATCCTGTGCCGTCCTGGAATAAACATTTCTAGGTTCATGATCCATGAATAGGGTTGCCATATTTTTAGGTAAAATACTGGCCAATCGGCAACCCTATCCATGAATCCAGCTGACCTGCCTTTTTGTAAATCCTTCAGTAAAGGGATAAAGAGACCTGAAATTATAATAGTACCACGCCCTCACTAGGCCTCTGTTCCGCTAGTCCTCTACCCTCTGAGGCTGCTGCATTTTTTCCTGCGCTCCCCTGCGCTGCGATTTCTTCCGTTCAGTTGCAGGGGAGCGCAGGAGTAGACGCACTCAATTATTGTGAAAGGGGGCTGTCCTCACACAGACGCATGTAAGCGCCAAACACAGGTGGGACTCAGCATGTTGCATTTCACCTGCGTTCGGCTCATACATGCGTCAATAATGGAAAATTCTATCATACTTACCGTAATTTTCCTTTCCTGGACTGAAGCATGGCAGTAGGCACTAATGGGTTAACTCCCTCGCACAGCGGAAGTACAGGAACCAATAAACCTAATTCCCAACCCCCTTACCCCATCTCTTTCCCTGTCCGAGCTCAGGTACTGAAGGGGTGGGTCGTGCCTACTGCCATGCTTCAGTCCAGGAAAGGAAAATTACGGTAAGTATGATAGAATTTTCCATTTTCCTGTCCTTCCGCATGGCAGTAGGCACTAATGGGAATTAACTAAGCAGTACAGACTTTGGGCGGGAAAATCATTTATTAAATTGAACTGAAGAGAGGACTTTAAGCCCGAAACCAGCTTTGTTTACGGAACAAACATCAAGCTTATAACAACGAACAAAAGTAGATATAGAGGACCATGCAGCTGCACTGCAAATTTCTTCCGGCGTAGCTTGAGCCTCGAACGCCCAGGACGCAGCCACCGCTCTAGTGGAGTGAGCCTTAACATGGGGAGCCTGCATAGCTTTGAGTAAATACGCCTTCTTGATACAAGCTTTTATCCAGCTTGCAATCACACGCTTAGAAGCTTGATGGCCCATAGAAGATCCTTTAAATAGCAAAAAGAGACTATCACACCTCTTGAATGCCTCGGTTCTTCGCAAGTATATTGACAAACACCTCACCAAATCCAGTTTATGCCAGTTTACTTCTTCTTCCGTAGCGGGGTTAGGGAAGAAAGCCGGCAGCACAATCTCCTTACTAGCATGAAAGGAGGATACCACTTTCGGGAGGAATTTCTCTGGTAGCCTTAACGTTACTTTATCATGTAACATTTTCAGATATGGTTCTTTCCTCAGCAATGCTTGTATCTCCCCCACTCTCCGTGCTGACGTTACCGCTATCAAGAAAGCAGTCTTCATTGACAGGAGGTCCAAGCTAATTGACTCCAGAGGCTCAAATGGTTCCGTCATGAGAGACTGAAGAACCAAATTCAAATCCCATGATGGCAAAATTGGTCTCACTTGCGGTTTCAGATGTTTGACTCCTTGAATAAAGCGGGTCACTAATGGATACTCCGCCCATTTGACTTTCGTCAATGCTGACAAGGCTGACACTTGCACTTTCAGGGTAGCCAAGCTGAGATTCTTCTCTAAGCCTGACTGCAGAAAATTTACTACTGCCGACTCGGTTGGTGATGTAAATGAATCTCCTGACAATGTACACCATTCCCTGAATCTTTCCCAAATTCTATGGTAGGTATTCTCTGTTGATGGCTTTCTAGCTGCCAACAGTGTGTCAATAGTCATTTCTGCGAGCCCAAGCTCTGTCAGCTCTTTCCGCTCAAAAGCCACCCCGTCAAAGCCCATTTTTTGTGGGTTTGGGTGGAATATTTTGCCTTGGCATAGCGAACCCTGGTGATAGGGTAGCTTGACTGGATTGTCCAATGCCATTTCCCACAACCGGGCAAACCAAGGCCTTCTCGGCCACCATGGCACTACTGCTATAACTGTAGCTTTGTCTTTCTGAATTTTGTTCAATACCCTTGATATGATCGGGATCGGCGGAAAAATGTATGCCAGTTTGAACATCCACTTCAGACTGAAAGCATCCTGACACAATGCTTGCCTCTCCGGGTACCAGGAGCAGAACAGTCTCACCTTCCTGTTCCTGGATGTAGCCATGAGGTCTATCTGAGGGAGGCCCCAACGATTCACCAACGTTTGGAAACTCCCCTGCGACAACTCCCACTCCCCTGGGTGGAGTGTCCTCCGACTCAACAGATCTGCCAGAATATTCTGACGACCAGGAATATAAGTTGCTGACAAGTCGAGGAGATTGTTCTCTGCCCATTCGAAAATTTCCAAAGTCAGACTCAACAATTTCCTGCTGTGAGTCCCTCCTTGTTTCTTTATATATTTTACCGTTGTTATATTGTCTGACTGAATGAGGACTGCTGTCCCTTTGAGCTGACTTTTGAAGCTCACTAGCGCCTGCAACACCGCTTTCAGTTCCCTGAAGTTCGAGGACCACGTTACTGCCTCCGGTGGCCATATGCCTTGTGCTGATACACATGCCGTATGAGCCCCCCATCCAAGGCTGCTGGCATCCGTCGTGACCATCTGCCACGATGAGCAATCTATTGGCTTGCCCTGAGAAAGATTGAACGGATTTAGCCACCACTCCAGGCTCTTCACTGTTTGTCGTGACAGAATAATGATTTGAGACTGAGTAACTCTTTTCCACTGTTGAAGAAACCCGAACTGGAGCTGTCGAAGATGAATCATTGCCCACCTGACGGCATCCTTCGTAGCTACCAGTTTCCCTATTATCTCTTGACAGATCAGAGCCGTGGTATAAGGAAATTTGATAACACTCTGCACTCTTCGAATAATGTCTTCCACTTTGCCTGGGGGAAGATATAGTCGCGACTGCTTGGTATCCACTAGAACCCCCAAGAACTCCATCCGTTGTGACGGGACCAGTTGTGACTTTTGGAAATTTATTAACCATCCATGTTCCTCTAGAACCGTAATGGTCACCTGGACCTGCTGGTTCAGCAGTTGTTCGTTTGAGGCCTTTATCAGCAGGTCGTCCAAATAGGTGAAGATCTGTATGCCCTGCAGGCGTAGGGCGGCTATGACTGGAGCCAGAACTTTTGAAAAGGTTCTCGGTGAAGACGCTAGCCCAAAGGGAAGTGCTCGGTATTGAAAATGCTCCCCCTTACCGAGAACCTGAGGAATCTCTGGTGACTTAAGAGAATAGGGACATGAAGATATGCATCTCGCAAATCTATCTTTGCTAGCCAATCGTTTACCCGTAGGTTCTGCGAAATAATACTCAATGTCTCCATTTTGAATGACTTTACCTTCAGGAACGAATTTAATCCTCTGAGATCTAAGATAGCTCGGAACTCCCCCGACGCCTTTTTCCTGAGGAAGATCGGAGAATAGATACCTTGTCCCTTCTGGCTTTCCGGCACTGTTAAAATTACTTCCTTTTCCAACAGATCTAATAAAATGTGATTCATTGCTCGATGAGCTTCCAGCGTTTTCGGAACCTTTGATTCCACAAAAAACTTCTGTTTGGTTTTTTCGAAAACTCCAAGTGGTAACCTAAGGATACCACTTCCCGGACCCAACTGTCCATCGTAGTTTTCCCCCAGACTGCCTGGAATTGAAGTAGTCTTCCCCCTACTGGCGGCAGCTGGGCCTGAACACCGTCAGAACGATTTAGGCTTTCCCTGCTTGAACTCTTTTTTGAGCTGATTTTGCCCGCGATTTCTCCAAAAGGGCTGCCTATCAAATTGCTTTCCAGGCCTATAGGTCTTGGCATCCTTAAACGGCATTCTGTCCGCCCAGCCTGCACGGACTGGCTGACGTCTCACACGCCTTTCTTGCGGCAAAAAGGAGCTCTTGCCCGCCGAAGCCTTAGAAATAATACTGTCAAGTTTTGGCCCAAACAGCAACTCCCCCTCGAAAGGGAGCGCACACAGATTGAACTTGGAAGGGGTATCTGCTTGCCAATGTTTTAGCCACAGCATCCTCCTAGCTGCCACTGCATACCCCATATTTCTGGCTGCCAATTTCAGCACCTCCAATGATGCGTCCGTGATGAAATCAATAGCCACTAGGTGACCCACCTTGTCTTTGTCTCCAGCAAGCTGCAGCTCAGTTTCTATCTCTTGCAGCCAGATTTTGGATGCCTTTGCCACACACGTGACTGCTACCGCTGGCTTGCAGAGTAGCCCCGAAACTGAATAGGCCTTCCTCAGCACTGTATCCTGTCTCCTTTCTACAGGATCCTTCAAGGAAACCCCCTCATCCACTGGCAATGTGGTCTTACGAGCCACCCTTGTGATGGCAGCATCCACTTTGGGGGGGTTGGTCCACCGACTCACATCCCCCTCCGCATACGGGTACATCTTCTTCATGTGTCTAGGTTCTGAGCATACCCCATATACTGGGGCACTGGGACCCACTTTCTGTATCACATTAGCTGTCACAGTTCCTACTAGGTCCTCCAGTGATTTAGACATAGACTCCTTAAACCAGTCTCTCATAGCACTCCATTGATCATCTGCTCTTTTGCCAGACATAGATTCCCAGCACATTAGGCATACTTTTTTGTTATGCATCGCTGGATTATCACATATTGAACACTCTTTTTCCACCGCCTTCCTTGAATGATGACTCCTCCTTCTAGGTGACCTACAAAGAAACGAGTTTGTTACCATCACATAGGAGTCACCACACATCTCTCTGATACACTTACCCCCTAGAGGATGACCGGGATCTCCGGCTCCTAGAACTCATGCTCTGAAAAAAGAGGAGTAAATATAAGTAGCTGTACAGTTCACCTAGGTCCCCAACCGGTAGGCCTGCAACACTGCTTACATTCAGGCTCTCCCAACCAGCAAACGGCTCCTGCTGCATGTACTGCAAACAAAACCTGCTCCTGCTGTACAACAGGTAATGGGCGCTTTAAGAGCCAAGGGCGCCTAGAGATGACATCATCAAGAGTCTACACAGTGTCTTACCGCGGGATCCGACTTACTGCACTCAGAACGCCTTACTGCACACCCCGCGTCTTACCACGTTCTAAAAGCCCAGCTACCAGGCTCCACCGGCTATATGTGAACCGGTCGCTTCGGTGAGGCAGAGAGGAACCACACCGGCACAGGGGAATCCTTCCTGATGCGAGGACAGGAAAAAAAGAGATGGGGTAAGGGGGTTGGGAATTAGGTTTATTGGTTCCTGTACTTCCGCTGTGCGAGGGAGTTAACCCATTAGTGCCTACTGCCATGCGGAAGGACAGGAAAATTGTGTGTGTCTCAATGCGCAGGAAAAAAACACCTGTGTGTGAGCGCCCTAATAGTGCTGCTCCAGCAGAATTCTGCACTGAAATCCGTTTCTCAAAAGAGCAAACAGATTTTTTTATATTTAATTTTAAAATCTGACATGGGGCTAGACAAATTGTCAGTTTCCCAGCTGCCCCCAGTCATGTGACTTGTGCTCTGAGAAACTTCAGTCACTCTTTACTGCTGTACTGCAAGTTGGAGGGATACCATCCCTCCTCCCCAGCAGCCTAACAACAGAACAATGGGAAGGTAAAAAGATAGCAGCTCCCTAACACAAGATAACAGCTGCCTGGTAGATCTAAAGCTGGCCATAGAAGTAAAGATTTTTAAAAGATCCGATTGTACAATCGTACGAATTGTCCATCAACTAAAAAGAACATTTCAGGCGAAATTGCCAGGAAAACAAAGGGTAGCTGCCTGCAAACATAGATAGATTGCACTGGGCAGGGGCGGAACTACCGGGGGAGCAGAGGGTGCGAGCGGGCCAGGGCAGTCCGCCCGCCGCATGTTCCCCGGCCAGTTCCAGGTGTACGGAGGGGGGCAGGGGGCCCGGCTGCGCGTCCTGCGCCACGGCCCGCCCCCCTCTAGTTCCGTTTCTGGCACTGGGACCGATAAAGATGTTTTTTAACCTAGCCGATCAATTTTCTGACAGATGTCGGCCGAAAAATCATAAGATTTCCGATCGTTGTAATCCCACTAACAGCACGATAATTTCGAAGGAATGATCGGACTTCGCTAAAATCGTTCCTTCGGCAAAAGAAATCTTTGCGTCTATGGGGACCTTCAGAACAACACTCAATAGTAAAATCCATTTCCCACTGAGACACATTCAGTTACATTGAGTAGGAGAAACAACAGCCTGCCAGAAAGCAGTTCCATCCTAAAGTGCTGGCTCTTTCTGAAATCACATGACCAGGCAAAATGACCTGAGATGCACCTACACACCAATATTACAACTAAATACACTTGTTGGTTCAGGAATGACATTTTATATTGTAGAGTGAATTATTTGCAGTGTAACAGTGTCATTTTGAAATAAAAAATACATCATAAAAATCATGACAGAATCCCTTTAAGGTCAGTGATTGACTGGAGTGTATGGAACAGAGTATAGTGCCCTGTCTAGCAAAAATTATTTATTACAGAAAATTGGCACTGATCACAGTCTTTTTACATACAAATAAATTACCTAAAGCCTCATAAATCCGAGGGGTGCAAGTGGTGAAGCTCAAAAAATGCCAACATTTTATGGAGCACTTGTGCATGTGGGAGTGTGCTGCTGATATTTCAGGAGTCACCTATATTTATATCCCCAGCAGGTGGTCAGGGCATGCAGATGTAGATAAATGAATGGGCTATAGCCTAGGGCAGGGGTGCTCAAATGATAGATCGGGATTTACCAGTAGACCTTTAGCTGGGGATTAGTAAATCTCAAAACACTGTCATCAAACAGCTTGTCTAAATCACCCTCCTGTTTCATGCTTTTCATTTAGATAATTATTATGTTACGGTTATATAAATAGTTGTTTGCAAAGGTTACATAAGAAATATTTGTTAAATACAACAATATACATTTTCTCACAAATTAATATTTAAGCAATATTTTCCATGGAACAGAATGGTAACAATGCTTTCATGGAGGTAGATCATAATGGGACAACAACATTAAAAGTAGACCTCACATTAGTAAAGTATGGGCACTCCTGGTCTAGGGGCCCAGAGTGATTGGGACCCATCTAGCTTTTTCAATAATTATTTTTATTCTATTTTCTTGAAAAATCTTTTTTTTTTTCTCTGCTGCTGGGCCTGGGTGCTCGGTACCCACTGGGAGAAGATTAGTGATCGAGACAAGGCAATAGCATGATGCAGGCCTGTACTAGCCATCTGGCCAAATGCTCGGTGGGCTGGTCAACTTAGGGTTAAGTGTGCCGGGGAAGTGGCGCTTCCGAATGGAAACTGAAGCCAAATTGGAGCTGAAGTCACCAAAAAGAGCCAAAGCCAATGGGGAGAACAAAAAGCTGATGTTGCCTACAAGGAAAAGACTGCCTGCCAAATTTTAAAGGTAAGTTTTTCACTGGCCACAGTTACATTTTTAACTTTCATAAGGGGGTAAGCCCTGGCCACCAATGTTTTTTTTTACTTTAATGGGGGATTCTGGCCACCAATGTTTTTATTTTTATTGGGGACTGGCCTTGTCACCAAATCTTTCTTTTTAACTTGTGGGGGAGGGGAGGCTGGTTGTACATTTATATGTCAGCAGGCCCAGATTTGTGGCTAGGGACGGCATGCCGCCCAGGCGCATCCCTAAGGAGCACTGGGGACTCAAAGCTCCCCAGTGCTACAGTGCTTGAAAGTGCACTTATTCGCGAACGCAGGGCCGGCACTAGGACGATGCATCAGCAGCAGGGCCGGCGCTAGGACCAAACGGTGGCGGCGCGCAAGAAGCAGCTGGCACCTGGACCATGCGGCCTTGGGGCACCGCTTCTGGAAATCTGGCCCTGTATGTGAGCTGCTTTGATTTTTTTTTGCCAGGGCTGCTTTTTACTCCCAGTCCGGCCCTTGCATTGTGTGGCCCTGAGCTCTTGATGGGTGGGTTTCCGTAAATGCCAATGACGTCAGTAGTGCGTGCTGAACCTGACCAGCTCACATGCATGCGCCTTGCCTTGTCTCGATGCCTAAACTTCTGCCAGCAGTTACAGACCGGACCCGGGTAGAGCAGCACAGATAAATATAAATATGAAAGAAAAGAAAATACAAAACATTACTAAAAAATACTAAATCATAGGCCCCCTTATGTCTCCAGGAGCACCCAATACCCTGATTCATTGTTGTAAATTTCCTAGGCCCGGGCCTAGGGTGGCAGGATTTAGGGGGGCGGCATGTTGCCCAACAACACCCACATTGGTTCAAAAACTCTGGGGAGGTGCTGGAGATACAATTATTTTTTAAATTTCCTGTGCACCAATCCCCATTGCTCCAGTCCAGATGATGAAAATTTGCACAAATAAAGGGGAGGGGACAGGGGCGACGAACGGCAGTGGGCCTAGAGGCTTTTTTAAAACATAAATTGATTTATTAGTATGCTTTTTCAAACTATTATTATTTTCTCTGCTGCAAACAAGACAACCATGCTGTCAGTGGTGCAGAGCAAAATGCTGACTCATCGTGGAATCCAACAGTCAGACTCACAGCATGAATTTGTCGATTGTCCGAAACAAATGTTAGGTTGAGGAATCCAAATTAATCATTAAATACCTAAACTAAAAAAATAAATTAAAGTGTAGGAAAGAAAATTATAACAAATATCAGTAAAACAAACTTGTTAAAGAAATACTACAGTTTGATTAAATGTTTGTAATGGAAGCAGTTCCCCCTTAAGGCTCGTATTGCAAGATTGTTGTAAAACTGGTTTTATAATTGTGCTTTACTTTGACTTGTTATTAAAAAGGGCGGATTCCTGTTGTGTTTATGCAAGAGAGTGTAATAACAAAATCATCATTATATAAGGGAGTGAGTGACCTGTTACCCATTGTTGAGCAGAAACAATGTAATGATATAAGGCTCATAGAATTATTTTTTTCACACCTTTTAATGGATAGGCACATTTCTTTGCAATATTGCAGCCTTTTCAGAATTATGTCAGACCCTTAAGTATCAACAATGACTGGGCAGCCATGTGCTTATTCCGGGAAAATATAGGTCCATACTTAAAAGAGAAGGAAAGGCACTTTCTACTTGGGGGTGCCTATCTTTTATCGATTCTATTTACTTGCCTGTGCTCCTATCAGGAGTAAACTGCACCGGCCTTGGATCATTCTAGTGAACACCATGGAGCGAACATCTTCCTGCAAAAAGCCAAACTTTAACAAAAAACCCAGCTGTTTCGCTCTACATGCGCATGCGTCTGCCCTTGAAAAATTTGAACACTCAATTGTCCTGATTCTGGGGTATTATATACGAAACAGACCCTGCTATATAAAATCGCTGCAAAGAATATTTAATTAGCCTCCCCAAAGCAAAATCAATCACCCTCCTTCTATGGTGCAATTTGCCACTGTTGTTTTCATGGCAATAACGGAACACGTGGCAAGTTTTTGGTACCTAGTACCTTGTACATCAATGCCTTAGTGCCAAACATTGTGATTCAGACACTCAGGGGGCCTATTTATTAAAGGTCAAGTTTTTCTGGTTGAGTTTTAAAGGACAAAAAAATCCGACGCATGCGTCTGCCCTGGGAAATTTGAAGAGCGAAGAAGCAGAAAGAAAAGGAGCAGGTGATCGCTCTGTGGTGCTTGCTGGAAAAACTCGATGTACCTATCAGGAGAAAACTGCACTAGCCTGGGGTGCCTAACTTTTGGCACGCCCAAGTAAAAACACATTTCCTTCTCTTTTAAAGCTTATTAAGAAAGGGATATAGCACCTGGGATATTTTGGCCACGGCTATTAGTAATGGCAGTAAAAACACCAGAAATCTCTGCTGGCGTTCAGGTCAAAGGCTTTATCCTAAGGAGAGCTCTAAGCTTTTCGTTCCCAGCTAACATTGCACCTATAATTTAAATAAGAACCCAAATGGTTAATCGGAACCAACCCTGGAGATCAGACGTAGGCAAGAAATTACTCCTGCTAAATAGAGAAGTTCCAACAGATTCGAGACATGAGGTTATCCCAACGGTAAGGAAAAGAGAAGTAGCTAAAAGGACAGGTCCAAATGTGTGCTGACATGGTAACAAGTGATATCACGTACAATTAATAACCAATCATAAAACGGGTGGTTAGGTAGAATGAAAGTGACCAATCAAAGGGTGAAATTTGTTATGTGTTATAAAATATAATGTAAAAGCTATGCAAAGGAGACGATCACAGTGTTATAAAATGCAGGTGTATTCTATGCTCTTGTGCCAATAAGAGTAGGACTATATGGATGTTTTCGGTGCGTTCTGACAGTCATGTTGCGTCGGATCAATGCTGCGACTTCATCTCTTACCTTATTTCTGTCGCATGTGACTTGTCGCAGCGCATCGGATCGCGCTGAAAACGTCCGTGTAGTCCTACCCTAAAGCTTTCTTCTCTGACTGAACACCTTATACCGCTCCTCAATGTCTATGGCCTTGGCTGAAACTTTAGGCTGGTGCAGGTTCATGTTTCATGTTCTAGCAACAATTTCACAAATCATTTCACCGCAATCATATAGTTTGATCAAATCAGGTTAAATCCATACCTCCCAACTGTCCCTTTTTCGGAGGGACAGTCCCTCTTTTGACAGCTCAACCCGCAGTCCCTCATTTGTACTGGAAAGTCCCTCTTTTCTCTGCACTGAACAGCCAGAAAAAGAAACAACGTTTCTCACTTAATTGGCTTTTAGCAGAGAGCCCAGAACAGCTAACAGGTGCAAATAAGATACTTTGTAACAATTTTGAGACACAAAAACACAGTTTAGATAAGGAGAAATATTTTCAAACTTTCATAACCTGCCAAATTTTGTAAAACAAACATGGTAATTAGGGGGTGTGGCCACAGAAAGGGTGTGGTCCAAAAAATTGCTGCGCTACGTGCGGGAAAAACATTTTTGTTCCTCTTTTTACTTCCAAAATGTTGGGAGGTATGTAAATCTGACATTAACAATTTTATCTTCTGGGACAAAATCTTGCAAATTCCAAATTCTATTATTGGAAATGGCGAGATAAAATGGTTGCAGCGCTTGATAACTAAAAGCAAAGACGCTAGAGGGAAAATACGGAACGACATTTACATTTGTTTCTAATCCCATTTCAATGAGCAAATGGTCATGCAATATTAATGGTACATATGTAAGACCAATTTATTGCCGGGACTACTTGAATTTAGTCACTAATAGTTCATTGTAATCAAAACTTTTACTGATTCTTGATAGCTCTCATCCATAATAACACAAATAGCGATTGAAAGTGGAATCACTTCTTTATGGTTCCTGATGATGATATGACTCCACAGAATGGTTTGTGTGTTTGGATTCGTTTATTTTAGTTACAAAAATCAAAATTTGAGTTGTTCTAATTTTTGTCTGTGTCATTGTTGTGTAACCTTGTGTAACAACACCTGACATGATTGAAATGGGAATGAATAGCAGACAGCTGACGTACACCGCTTGTGTAATTAGTCTCTGTGCATATTATAGGGTGTAGACAGAATAATTATGCAAGCTGGGAATTTAAACAAAGAACATGCAGTTACAGTATGACATGTATTATTTGGTGCAGTTCTTGTTGAAGGGGGTTATTTATTAAGCTCCGAATACCCAAAATCCCAAAAATTCGGATTTTTCGGACCTTAAAAAAAAAATAAATACGAATTTTTCGGGATTTATTCCGAATCCAAAAAACCCAGCATCTCAAAGCTCTCGGGTCCTGTATTAGTCAATGGGGAAGGTCGCTGCTGTCAGTACCGATATCCGATGATTTCGGGGGAAAAAAAAAGTCTGAAACAATTCGTGGTTTTTGCGGAAATGTCCGAAGACTTTGGACTTTTCTGGGCAAAGGTCCGAAGTTTGGCCAAACCTATTTTTTTTGAATGATAAATAAGATCCATCCGGGAATTCGGAGTTGCTCGGATTTTTATCTTAGAAATACTGAGATAAATTATGAGCTTGATAAATAACCCCCGCAATGTTTAGAACTAAGGTGCTGGACTTATGGAGCTGCCCGACAGTGCAGAGCACCCAAAAAGGGTGCAAACATGGGCTAATTATACTGAAGGCATGGGGAGGCCTGTAGCAGACAGGATGGAGGTATTATACATGTAACTGCCACTGAATTTATCAGTGGCGTAACTAGATATTACTGGGCCCCACAGCAAATTATTTTTCAGGCCCCCAAAATGTTTAGAGGTTGACTTGTTTCTCCAATATTTATTGAAATTGTATATGAATTAGGGCCTCGTGGGGCCCCTATACCTATAGCCGCAGGGTCTGCTTCCTCTATAGTTACGCCCCAGGCATTTATCCTGCTAGGAGTTCTAGGATTTTTATACATTAAATAGGCTCTGGAGTGGGTCAAAAGGGACGGTATTGCTAGTGCAATGCGTACTGTGCTTTCTGCACTAGCAGAGCCGAATTTCTGGTTTAAAAACCAGAAATTCGGCTCTTAAAGTTACAGGAGGTGGCTTTTTGCAGCCCCTTGTAACTGGCCGTTCACTGCCGCCTGAGGCAAGGTCACCTTGCCTCATGGCAGGAACGGCCCTGGGCTGTACTCACACAGGCGCATGTAAGCAGCAAATGCAGGTGAAATGTAACATGCTGTGTCCCACCTGCTTTTGGTGCTTACATGCGTCTGTGTGAGTACAGCAACCTTCACAATAATTGAGTGCGTCTACTACTGTGCTCCCTTGTGGCTCAACAGAAGAAAACGCAGGGGAGCGCAGGAAAAACTGCCCGACTGTAAGAGCCCTTAGGCATTGACAACTGTGCAGGGATTTAGCCCATAAAAAACTAATCACCTGAAATGCTGCAGATGAAATGCACTGGAGCTGCAGTGGTCCCCATCAAAGACACTTTGAATATGCTTTTATGTAAGTTGCAGATAGACAACAAACCATTAAGCTTAAGAAATACAGCCTATGGCAGCCTACACCCTCATATAGCCTTAAAGTATGTATATAAATTCCCAAAAATTGTAGAGTATTAGTTGGCTCAACAGTTTTATCCATTGCAGTCAGTATACAAAACGTCTTTGCAATAAACAATAACAAAAGTATGCTGCAAAGTTTTGTACCCACAGAACCAAGAAATAGAAAATCATCTAAATAATGTAAAATAAAATTAGAGCCCGTTGTAGCAGCTGCCCATTCTATAAAGTTGGTGAATCACTCAAAATAATTGCATGAAACTGCACAGCCCATGGGGAGACATCTGTCATAAAAATGAAATCCTAACAGGTAATGAGAATCAGGATGTATTGGGAGTAAACGAAAAGCTGACTCTATGTCATTTTTAGCAAGATAGGCTCTCTTACCACAGCAATATACTACAGCAGTCCTTTTCGGGTTCAGGCCCAAACTCTTGCACCACTCAAGAACACTCTGGGGACTCTCAGCAGATGACGCCATCTTGTCTCACTTTCTCTATGACCAGGTCCCAGGCATAATTTCAGCAGTGCCTACAAAATGTAACCCTTTCGACACCCCCTTTGTCTGTGTTACACTCCACGTGTGTTACACACCTGAGCCACTGCGTAGTGGTATTGGGAGAGACTGGGTACCTGGTACTTATTAACGCAGTGCCTTCACCTAGTGGGATCCGGGAATGCACCTACGGGTGGCCCCACTAGGAATACAGTAATAACACACACAGTATTGGTTAAACTGAATAATGGTTTATCTAAAATAAATGGGCACCTAATACATGCAGCACTCCTAACCAGTGGCAATAGGGCCTCACTAAATAATTTGTAATTAGATTTGTAATCTGTCTAGATTGCAAAGTTCTTTAATGTCTTTTCCCCAAACAGTCTCTGTATCTTCAAGCGCTTCTCTAGGGTACTGTCCCTTTAAACAGGATACTTACTCCAAATGCTCTTGGATGATTTAGAGCTCTCTTCAGGCAAGTCCAGCACATTCAGTCATACAGTGCGATTACCAGCCCCTTTGGTTGCTCAGATAGGAATCTCCTGCTGGTTGTTCCTCCAGTCTGTATTCCTTTCACACTCTCTGTCCCTCCAGGCACAGTATGTGGCTTCCCTGTGCCAGCCTGCTTTTGCGCTAACTCCCTACACTAAATACACCGAAAATTTTTGGCCAGTGGCAAAACTTACCCCCCTCCTATCCCCCACTCAAAATGATCTTCTGTGCCACCTGTATGAGGATGAAGCTGCGGATGGAAATGCAGCTGAAGACACCACTAGTTGAGTTGTGGTAGTCCCACGCCATGAGGAGGAGCTATGATGGAGGCAAAGACTTCTGGTGGAGTCACAGAAATCTCAGTCAAACACACCAATAGTGAAACTGTCACAGTCCAAAGAAAAGCATGGAGACAGGCATAAGATACTGAGACTGTTACAGTAACAGTGATGGAGTGCTCATTGGCTATTTTTGCATTGATCTTACTGGTTTGTCTGGCTAATGAAGTGCTCCTTGGCTATTTTTGCAGTGATGGTTTGTCTGGGGTTAATAGAGTGCTCACTGGTTATTTCTGCAGTTACCTTACCAGTTTGTCTGGGGTTAATGGAGTGCTCACTGGTTATTTCTGCAGTGATCTTAATGGTTTGTCTGGGGTTATTGGAGTGCTCACTGGTTATTTTTGCAGTGATCTTACTGGTTTGTCTGGCTAATGAAATGCTCATTGGCTATTTTTGCAGTGATGGTTTGTCTGGGGTTAATAGAGTGCTCACTGGTTATTTCTGCAGTTACCTTACCAGTTTGTCTGGGGTTAATGGAGTGATCACTGGCTATTTTTGCAGTGATCTTAATGGTTTGTCTGGGGTTAATAGAGTGGTCACTGGCTATTTTTGCAGTGATCTTAATGGTGTGTCTGGGGTTAATAGGGTGCTCGTTGGCTATTTTTGCAGTGATGGTTTGTTTGGGGTTAATAGAGTGCTCACTGGATATTTTTGCAGTGATCTTACTGGTTTGTCTGGGGTTAATGGAGTGCTCATAGGCTATTTTTGCAGTGATCTTACTGGTTTCTCTGGGGTTAATGGAGTGCTCACTAGCTATTTTTGCAGTGATCTTACTGGTTTCTCTGGGGTTAAGGGAGTGCTCACTGGCTATTTTTCCAGTGATGAATTGCCTGGGGTTGATGGAGTGCTCACTGGCTATTTTTGCAGTGATCTCACTGGTTTGTCTGGCTAATCAAATGCTCACTGGCTATTTTTGCAGTGATCTTACTGGTTTGTCTGGGGTTAATGGAGTGCTCACAGGCTATTTTTGCAGTGATTTTACTGGTTTCTCTGGGGTTAATGGAGTGCTCACTGGCTATTTTTGCAGTGATCTTAATGGTTTGTCTGGGGTTAATAGAGTGCTCATTGGCTATTTTTGCAGTGATGGTTTGTCTGGGGTTAATGGAGTGCTCACTGGCTATTTTTGCAGTGATCTTACTGGTTTGTCTGGGGTTAATGGAGTGCTCGCTGGCTATTTTTGCAGTGATCTTACTGGTTTGTCTGGCTAATGAAATGCTCATTGGCTATTTTTGCAGTGATGGTTTGGCTGGGGTTAATAGAGTGCTCACTGGTTATTTTTGCAGTGATCTTACTGGTTTGTCTGGGGTTAATTGAGTGCTCATTGGCTATTTTTTCAGTGATGGTTTGTCTGGGGTTAATGGAGTGCTCACTGGCTATTTTTGCAGTAATTGTACTGGTTTGTCTGGGGTTAATGGAGTGCTCACTGGCTATTTTTGCAGTGATCTTAATAGTTTGTCTGGGGTTAATAGAGTGCTCATTGGCTATGTTTGCAGTGATGGTTTGTCTGGGGTTAATGGAGTGCTCATTGGCTATTTTTGCAGTGATCTTACTGGTTTGTCTGGGGTTAATGGAGTGCTCATTGGCTATTTTTGCAGTGATCTTACTGGTTTCTCTGGGGTTAATGGAGTGCTCACTGGTTATTTTTTGCAGTGATCTCACTGGTTTGTCTGGGGTTAATGGAGTGCTCACTGGTTATTTTTGCAGTGATCTCACTGGTTTGTCTGGGGTTAATAAAGTGCTCACTGGTTATTTTTACAGTGATCTTACTGGTTTGTCTGGGGCTAATGAAATGCTCACTGGCTATTTTTGCAGTGATGGTTTGTCTGGGGTTAATGGAGTGCTCACCGGTTATTTTTGCAGTGATCTTACTGGTTTGTCTGGGGTTAATGGAGTGCTCACTGGTTATTTTTGCAGTGATCTTACTGGTTTGTCTGGGGTTAATGGATTGCTCACTGGTTATTTTTGCAGTGATCTTACTGGTTTGTCTGGGGTTAATGGAGTGCTCATTGGCTATTTTTGCAGTGATCTCACTGGTTTGTCTGGGGTTAATGGAGTGCTCATTGGCTATTTTTGCAGTGATCTCACTGGTTTGTCTGGGGTTAATGGAGTGCTCACTGGTTATTTTTGCAGTGATCTTACTGGTTTGTCTGGGGTTAATGGCGTGCTCACTGGTTATTGTTGCAGTGATCTCACTGGTTTGTCTGGGGTTAATGGCGTGCTCACTGGTTATTTTTGCAGTGATCTTACTGGTTTGTCTGGGGTTAATGGAGTGCTCATTGGCTATTTTTGCAGTGATCGCACTGGTTTGTCTGGGGTTAATGGAGTGCTCATTGGCTATTTTTGCAGTGATCTCACTGGTTTGTCTGGGGTTAATGGAGTGCTCACTGGCTATTTTTGCAGTGATCTCACTGGTTTGTCTGGGGTTAATGGAGTGCTCACTGGCTATTTTTGCAGTGATCTCACTGGTTTGTCTGGGGTTAATGAAGTGCTCACTGGTTATTTTTGCAGTGATCACACTGGTTTGTCTGGGGTTAATGGAGTGCTCACTGGCTATTTTTGCAGTGATCACACTGGTTTGTCTGGGGTTAATGGAGTGCTCATTGGCTATTTTTGCAGTGATCTCACTGGTTTGTCTGGGGTTAATGGAGTGCTCATTGGCTATTTTTGCAGTGATCTCACTGGTTTGTCTGGGGTTAATGGAGTGCTCACTGGCTATTTTTGCAGTGATCTCACTGGTTTGTCTGGGGTTAATGGAGTGCTCACTGGCTATTTTTGCAGTGATCGCACTGGTTTGTCTGGGGTTAATGGAGTGCTCACTGGTTATTTTTGCAGTGATCGCACTGGTTTGTCTGTGGTTAATGGAGTGCTCACTGGTTATTTTTGCAGTAATCGCACTGGTTTGTCTGGGGTTAATGGAGTGCTCACTGGTTATTTTTGCAGTGATGGCACTGGTTTGTCTGGGGTTAATGGAGTGCTCACTGGTTATTTTTGCAGTGATGGCACTGGTTTGTCTGGGGTTAATGGAGTGCTCACTGGCTATTTTTGCAGTGATCACACTGGTTTGTCTGGGGTTAATGGAGTGCTCATTGGCTATTTTTGCAGTTATCTCACTGGTTTGTCTGGGGTTAATGGAGTGCTCATTGGCTATTTTTGCAGTGATCTCACTGGTTTGTCTGGGGTTAATGGAGTGCTCACTGGCTATTTTTGCAGTGATCGCACTGGTTTGTCTGGGGTTAATGGAGTGCTCACTGGTTATTTTTGCAGTGATCGCACTGGTTTGTCTGGGGTTAATGGAGTGCTCACTGGTTATTTTTGCAGTGATCGCACTGGTTTGTCTGGGGTTAATGGAGTGCTCACTGGTTATTTTTGCAGTGATGGCACTGGTTTGTCTGGGGTTAATGGAGTGCTCACTGGTTATTTTTGCAGTGATGGCACTGGTTTGTCTGGGGTTAATGGAGTGCTCACTGGCTATTTTTGCAGTGATCGCACTGGTTTGTCTGGGGTTAATGGCGTGCTCACTGGTTATTTTTGCAGTGATCTCACTGGTTTGTCTGGGGTTAATGGAGTGCTCATTGGCTATTTTTGCAGTGATCTCACTGGTTTGTCTGGGGTTAATGGAGTGCTCACTGGTTATTTTTGCAGTGATCTCACTGGTTTGTCTGGGGTTAATGGAGTGCTCACTGGCTATTTTTGCAGTGATCACACTGGTTTGTCTGGGGTTAATGGAGTGCTCATTGGCTATTTTTGCAGTGATCTCACTGGTTTGTCTGGGGTTAATGGAGTGCTCACTGGCTATTTTTGCAGTGATCTCACTGGTTTGTCTGGGGTTAATGGAGTGCTCACTGGTTATTTTTGCAGTGATCACACTGGTTTGTCTGGGGTTAATGGAGTGCTCACTGGCTATTTTTGCAGTGATCACACTGGTTTGTCTGGGGTTAATGGAGTGCTCATTGGCTATTTTTGCAGTGATCTCACTGGTTTGTCTGGGGTTAATGGAGTGCGCATTGGCTATTTTTGCAGTGATCTCACTGGTTTGTCTGGGGTTAATGGAGTGCTCATTGGCTATTTTTGCAGTGATCTCACTGGTTTGTCTGGGGTTAATGGAGTGCTCACTGGTTATTTTTGCAGTGATCTCACTGGTTTGTCTGGGGTTAATGGAGTGCTCACTGGTTATTTTTGCAGTGATCTCACTGGTTTGTCTGGGGTTAATGGAGTGCTCACTGGCTATTTTTGCAGTGATCTCACTGGTTGTCTGGGGTTAATGGAGTGCTCACTGGTTATTTTTGCAGTGATCTCACTGGTTTGTCTGGGGTTAATGGAGTGCTCACTGGTTATTTTTGCAGTGATCACACTGGTTTGTCTGGGGTTAATGGAGTGCTCACTGGCTATTTTTGCAGTGATCACACTGGTTTGTCTGGGGTTAATGGAGTGCTCACTGGCTATTTTGCAGTGATCTCACTGGTTTGTCTGGGGTTAATGGAGTGCTCACTGGTTATTTTTGCAGTGATCTCACTGGTTTGTCTGGGGTTAATGGAGTGCTCACTGGCTATTTTTGCAGTGATCTCACTGGTTTGTCTGGGGTTAATGGAGTGCTCACTGGTTATTTTTGCAGTGATCTCACTGGTTTGTCTGGGGTTAATGGAGTGCTCACTGGTTATTTTTGCAGTGATCTCACTGGTTTGTCTGGGGTTAATGGAGTGCTCACTGGTTATTTTTGCAGTGATCACACTGGTTTGTCTGGGGTTAATGGAGTGCTCACTGGCTATTTTTGCAGTGATCACACTGGTTTGTCTGGGGTTAATGGAGTGCTCATTTGGCTATTTTTGCAGTTATCTCACTGGTTTGTCTGGGGTTAATGGAGTGCTCATTGGCTATTTTTGCAGTGATCTCACTGGTTTGTCTGGGGTTAATGGAGTGCTCACTGGCTATTTTTGCAGTGATCTCACTGGTTTGTCTGGGGTTAATGGAGTGCTCACTGGTTATTTTTGCAGTGATCACACTGGTTTGTCTGGGGTTAATGGAGTGCTCACTGGCTATTTTTGCAGTGATCACACTGGTTTGTCTGGGGTTAATGGAGTGCTCATTGGCTATTTTTGCAGTTATCTCACTGGTTTGTCTGGGGTTAATGGAGTGCCCATTGGCTATTTTTGCAGTGATCTCACTGGTTTGTCTGGGGTTAATGGAGTGCTCATTGGCTATTTTTGCAGTGATCTCACTGGTTTGTCTGGGGTTAATGGAGTGCTCACTGGTTATTTTTGCAGTGATCTCACTGGTTTGTCTGGGGTTAATGGAGTGCTCACTGGTTATTTTTGCAGTGATCTCACTGGTTTGTCTGGGGTTAATGGAGTGCTCATTGGCTATTTTTGCAGTGATCTCACTGGTTTGTCTGGGGTTAATGGAGTGCTCATTGGCTATTTTTGCAGTGATCTCACTGGTTTGTCTGGGGTTAATGGAGTGCTCACTGGCTATTTTTGCAGTGATCTCACTGGTTTGTCTGGGGTTAATGGAGTGCTCATTGGCTATTTTTGCAGTGATCTCACTGGTTTGTCTGGGGTTAATGGAGTGCTCACTGGTTATTTTTGCAGTGATCACACTGGTTTGTCTGGGGTTAATGGAGTGCTCACTGGCTATTTTTGCAGTGATCACACTGGTTTGTCTGGGGTTAATGGAGTGCTCATTGGCTATTTTTGCAGTGATCTCACTGGTTTGTCTGGGGTTAATGGAGTGCTCATTGGCTATTTTTGCAGTGATCTCACTGGTTTGTCTGGGGTTAATGGAGTGCTCACTGGCTATTTTTGCAGTGATCTCACTGGTTTGTCTGGGGTTAATGGAGTGCTCACTGGCTATTTTTGCAGTGATCGCACTGGTTTGTCTGGGGTTAATGGAGTGCTCACTGGTTATTTTTGCAGTGATCGCACTGGTTTGTCTGTGGTTAATGGAGTGCTCACTGGTTATTTTTGCAGTAATCGCACTGGTTTGTCTGGGGTTAATGGAGTGCTCACTGGTTATTTTTGCAGTGATGGCACTGGTTTGTCTGGGGTTAATGGAGTGCTCACTGGTTATTTTTGCAGTGATGGCACTGGTTTGTCTGGGGTTAATGGAGTGCTCACTGGCTATTTTTGCAGTGATCACACTGGTTTGTCTGGGGTTAATGGAGTGCTCATTGGCTATTTTTGCAGTTATCTCACTGGTTTGTCTGGGGTTAATGGAGTGCTCATTGGCTATTTTTGCAGTGATCTCACTGGTTTGTCTGGGGTTAATGGAGTGCTCACTGGCTATTTTTGCAGTGATCGCACTGGTTTGTCTGGGGTTAATGGAGTGCTCATTGGTTATTTTGCAGTGATCGCACTGGTTTGTCTGGGGTTAATGGAGTGCTCACTGGTTATTTTTGCAGTGATCGCACTGGTTTGTCTGGGGTTAATGGAGTGCTCACTGGTTATTTTTGCAGTGATGGCACTGGTTTGTCTGGGGTTAATGGAGTGCTCACTGGTTATTTTTGCAGTGATGGCACTGGTTTGTCTGGGGTTAATGGAGTGCTCACTGGCTATTTTTGCAGTGATCGCACTGGTTTGTCTGGGGTTAATGGCGTGCTCACTGGTTATTTTTGCAGTGATCTCACTGGTTTGTCTGGGGTTAATGGAGTGCTCATTGGCTATTTTTGCAGTGATCTCACTGGTTTGTCTGGGGTTAATGGAGTGCTCACTGGCTATTTTTGCAGTGATCTCACTGGTTTGTCTGGGGTTAATGGAGTGCTCACTGGTTATTTTTGCAGTGATCACACTGGTTTGTCTGGGGTTAATGGAGTGCTCACTGGCTATTTTTGCAGTGATCACACTGGTTTGTCTGGGGTTAATGGAGTGCTCATTGGCTATTTTTGCAGTGATCTCACTGGTTTGTCTGGGGTTAATGGAGTGCGCATTGGCTATTTTTGCAGTGATCTCACTGGTTTGTCTGGGGTTAATGGAGTGCTCATTGGCTATTTTTGCAGTGATCTCACTGGTTTGTCTGGGGTTAATGGAGTGCTCACTGGTTATTTTTGCAGTGATCTCACTGGTTTGTCTGGGGTTAATGGAGTGCTCACTGGTTATTTTTGCAGTGATCTCACTGGTTTGTCTGGGGTTAATGGAGTGCTCACTGGCTATTTTTGCAGTGATCTCACTGGTTTGTCTGGGGTTAATGGAGTGCTCACTGGTTATTTTTGCAGTGATCTCACTGGTTTGTCTGGGGTTAATGGAGTGCTCACTGGTTATTTTTGCAGTGATCACACTGGTTTGTCTGGGGTTAATGGAGTGCTCACTGGCTATTTTTGCAGTGATCACACTGGTTTGTCTGGGGTTAATGGAGTGCTCACTGGCTATTTTTGCAGTGATCTCACTGGTTTGTCTGGGGTTAATGGAGTGCTCACTGGTTATTTTTGCAGTGATCTCACTGGTTTGTCTGGGGTTAATGGAGTGCTCACTGGCTATTTTTGCAGTGATCTCACTGGTTTGTCTGGGGTTAATGGAGTGCTCACTGGTTATTTTTGCAGTGATCTCACTGGTTTGTCTGGGGTTAATGGAGTGCTCACTGGTTATTTTTGCAGTGATCTCACTGGTTTGTCTGGGGTTAATGGAGTGCTCACTGGTTATTTTTGCAGTGATCACACTGGTTTGTCTGGGGTTAATGGAGTGCTCACTGGCTATTTTTGCAGTGATCACACTGGTTTGTCTGGGGTTAATGGAGTGCTCATTGGCTATTTTTGCAGTTATCTCACTGGTTTGTCTGGGGTTAATGGAGTGCTCATTGGCTATTTTTGCAGTGATCTCACTGGTTTGTCTGGGGTTAATGGAGTGCTCACTGGCTATTTTTGCAGTGATCTCACTGGTTTGTCTGGGGTTAATGGAGTGCTCACTGGTTATTTTTGCAGTGATCACACTGGTTTGTCTGGGGTTAATGGAGTGCTCACTGGCTATTTTTGCAGTGATCACACTGGTTTGTCTGGGGTTAATGGAGTGCTCATTGGCTATTTTTGCAGTTATCTCACTGGTTTGTCTGGGGTTAATGGAGTGCCCATTGGCTATTTTTGCAGTGATCTCACTGGTTTGTCTGGGGTTAATGGAGTGCTCATTGGCTATTTTTGCAGTGATCTCACTGGTTTGTCTGGGGTTAATGGAGTGCTCACTGGTTATTTTTGCAGTGATCTCACTGGTTTGTCTGGGGTTAATGGAGTGCTCACTGGTTATTTTTGCAGTGATCTCACTGGTTTGTCTGGGGTTAATGGAGTGCTCATTGGCTATTTTTGCAGTGATCTCACTGGTTTGTCTGGGGTTAATGGAGTGCTCATTGGCTATTTTTGCAGTGATCTCACTGGTTTGTCTGGGGTTAATGGAGTGCTCACTGGCTATTTTTGCAGTGATCTCACTGGTTTGTCTGGGGTTAATGGAGTGCTCACTGGCTATTTTTGCAGTGATCTCACTGGTTTGTCTGGGGTTAATGGAGTGCTCACTGGTTATTTTTGCAGTGATCTCACTGGTTTGTCTGGGGTTAATGGAGTGCTCACTGGTTATTTTTGCAGTGATCACACTGGTTTGTCTGGGGTTAATGGAGTGCTCACTGGTTATTTTTGCAGTGATCTCCCTGGTTTGTCTGGGGTTAATGGAGTGCTCACTGGTTATTTTTGCAGTGATCTCACTGGCACTAGGTGCAGCACTTAACTTTGTTCCTCATTCTCAATAGAGGGTCGGTAAAGACTCACTTGTGTTGGATCTGTAACCCCCGCAGATGTGATGGTTCCTTTTTACGCAGTTGAATTTTGAAAGCAATTACTTTTATTATTACTTTCCCTTTAGCCTGCGGAGCTGACAATCTAAGGTCCTCATAGGGTCGCTTTTATAAAAAGCCTGTGTCTTTTAGAACAAGAAGCTTTGTCAGTCCCTTTTATACACAGAAGCCTCTGCACATTTAAACCCCTAATTAAAGCAATTACAGAAGCTTCTTTTAAATATAATAAAATTTGTGTTGGGGGGCTGAAAACTTCACCCCAAAAGCCCCATTTATTACTAATCCGCCTCTGTTTATTAACCAGAATTCACAATTGCACTAGTCCTCCACTACCATAGAGAGACTTCCCTTCCTCGGGCAGCCCCGCCCCTTAAGGTGTCAAGCTAACCAATCAATGAGCGATTCCGGATTCGCAATCCCCTCCTACTGACATCACAGCCTCTCAGCTACGGCCGTTTGGTTTTTGAAACATTTGAAGCCTTTGAGCGGGAGAGGAAGGAAGTGTCTTGTTTTGACGGGGTGGGAAAATCATAATAACAGCGGCGGGTCACAAAGCAGCGCGCGTTACGGGACTCGGAATCGGTAAGTGTCAACTGTATCCGTGCGCGTGGGACGCTTCTCGTAGGCTGCTGTGAGCTGAGGGCCGGGATGAGCCTGATCTCCGCTGTTAGTGATTCCTAAGTGCCGGCTGCTGCTGCTGCTGTGACGTACAACCCTTTAAACTCACAAGCTTCGCGGCTGGACTGGTTTGTTCCTCGTCAGCACCAGTTGTTCTCTCCTGTATTCAATATAAACCTCCTATTTGCTACAAATAATTACACACGATCCCAGGCTTCTCTCCTCCTTACCTGCTGCTCATACCATTTGTCCTAAACTGGGGGAAACTGCCTGTAGTGGTTTCCTCCCCATTGTTGCTGTATATGACCTGGTTTAAATGGCTGGTGCTGTCCCCCCTCCTTTTGGTTTAAATGGCTGGTGCTGTCCCCCTCCTTTTGGTTTAAATGGCCGGTGCTGCCCCCCCTCTTTTGGTTTAAATGGCCGGTGCTGTCCCCCTCCTTTTGGTTTAAATGGCCGGTGCTGTCCCCCCTACTTTTGGTTTAAATGGCCGGTGCTGCCCCCCTCTTTTGGTTTAAATGGCCGGTGCTGTCCCCCTCCTTTTGGTTTAAATGGCCGGTGCTGTCCCCCCTCCTTTTGGTTTAAATGGCCGGTGCTGTCCCCCCTACTTTTGGTTTAAATGACCGGTGCTGCCCCCCCCTCTTTTGGTTTAAATGGCCGGTGCTGTCCCCCTCCTTTTGGTTTAAATGGCCGGTGCTGTCCCCCCTCCTTTTGGTTTAAATGGCCGGTGCTGTCCCCCCTCCTTTTGGTTTAAATGGCCGGTGCTGTCCCCCCTACTTTTGGTTTAAATGGCCGGTGCTGTCCCCCCCTCCTTTTGGTTTAAATGGCCGGTGCTGTCCCCCCCTCCTTTTGGTTTAAATGGCCGGTGCTGTCCCCCCTCCTTTTGGTTTAAATGGCCGGTGCTGTCCCCCCTCCTTTTGGTTTAAATGGCCGGTGCTGTCCCCCTCCTTTTGGTTTAAATGGCCGGTGCTGTCCCCCTCCTTTTGGTTTAAAAGGCCGGTGCAGTCCCCCCTCCTTTTGGTTTAAATGGCCGGTGCAGTCCCCCCTCCTTTTGGTTTAAATGGCCGGTGCTGTCCCCCCTCCTTTTGGTTTAAATGGCCGGTGCTGTCCCCCCTCCTTTTGGTTTAAATGGCCGGTGCTGTCCCCCCTCCTTTTGGTTTAAATGGCCGGTGCTGTCCCCCCTCCTTTTGGTTTAAAAGGCCGGTGCAGTCCCCCCTCCTTTTGGTTTAAAAGGCCGGTGCTGTCCCCCCTCCTTTTGGATTAAATTAGGGATGCACCCAATCCACTATTTTGGATTTGCCCGAATTCCTTCGGGCGAATACAGAACCGAATCCTAATTTGCATATGCAAAAGGTGGGAAGGGGAAAACATTTTTTACTTCCTTGTTTTGTGACAAAAAGTCACGCAAATGCAAATTAGAATTTGGATTAAGTTCGGCCGGGCAGGAGGATTTATCCAAATCCTGCCGAAAAAGGCCGAATCCTTGATTCGGTACATCCCTAGTTTAAATGGCTGGGGCTGCCCCAGTAACTTATTTGCCATCTATTTGCCTAGATCAGGAGTCCTCCACCTCCATCTGTGAGCCACATTCAAATGTCAAAAGTATCGAGGAGCCGCATGAGAAAATTAACTGTGACTTTTGTTTTTATGCCTCCAAAACTCGCCTATATGTGTATCTATAGGATCCGTTATACGGAATGATTGGGACTTGTTTTTTTGTACCTTATGTCTACTAAACATTAAACAATAGGAATCTTTTGCCATCAATATGGATTTATTCACTTCATTACCATCAAGTACAATATATTCTCTTATAAAGAGAAAAAATCTTTTTTTTTTTTAAAAAAAACAAACAAATTATGGACCCGTTGCAGGTGGCCTTCCTATAATTGAACTTTCTGGATATCTGGTTTACGTAATTGCTCTAATTTTCTTTAAATATCACTGACATTCATCATTTCTGTCAGTCTTTGCTTCGGTGGAGCTTACAATCTAAGGCAGTGATCCCCAACCAGTAGCTCGTGAGTAACATGTTACTCTCCAACCCCTTGGATGTTGCTCCCAGTGGCCTCAAAGCAGGAGCTTATTTTTGAATTCCAGGCTTGGAGGCAAGTTTTAGTTGCATAAAAACCAGGTGTATTGTCAAACAGAGTCTCAATGTCCCCCCCTCCTTTTGGTTTAAATGGCCGGTGCTGTCCCCCCCTCCTTTTGGTTTAAATGGCCGGTGCTGTCCCCCCCTCCTTTTGGTTTAAATGGCCGGTGCTGTCCCCCCCTCCTTTTGGTTTAAATGGCCGGTGCTGTCCCCCCCTCCTTTTGGTTTAAATGGCCGGTGCTGTCCCCCCTCCTTTTGGTTTAAATGGCCGGTGCTGTCCCCCTCCTTTTGGTTTAAATGGCCGGTGCTGTCCCCCTCCTTTTGGTTTAAAAGGCCGGTGCAGTCCCCCCTCCTTTTGGTTTAAATGGCCGGTGCAGTCCCCCCTCCTTTTGGTTTAAATGGCCGGTGCTGTCCCCCCTCCTTTTGGTTTAAATGGCCGGTGCTGTCCCCCCTCCTTTTGGTTTAAATGGCCGGTGCTGTCCCCCCTCCTTTTGGTTTAAATGGCCGGTGCTGTCCCCCCTCCTTTTGGTTTAAAAGGCCGGTGCAGTCCCCCCTCCTTTTGGTTTAAAAGGCCGGTGCAGTCCCCCCTCCTTTTGGTTTAAAAGGCCGGTGCAGTCCCCCCTCCTTTTGGTTTAAAAGGCCGGTGCTGTCCCCCCTCCTTTTGGATTAAATTAGGGATGCACCCAATCCACTATTTTGGATTTGCCCCGAATTCCTTCGGGCGAATACAGAACCGAATCCTAATTTGCATATGCAAAAGGTGGGAAGGGGAAAACATTTTTTACTTCCTTGTTTTGTGACAAAAAGTCACGCAAATGCAAATTAGAATTTGGATTAAGTTCGGCCGGGCAGGAGGATTTATCCAAATCCTGCCGAAAAAGGCCGAATCCTTGATTCGGTACATCCCTAGTTTAAATGGCTGGGGCTGCCCCAGTAACTTATTTGCCATCTATTTGCCTAGATCAGGAGTCCTCCACCTCCATCTGTGAGCCACATTCAAATGTCAAAAGTATCGAGGAGCCGCATGAGAAAATTAACTGTGACTTTTGTTTTTATGCCTCCAAAACTCGCCTATATGTGTATCTATAGGATCCGTTATACGGAATGATTGGGACTTGTTTTTTTGTACCTTATGTCTACTAAACATTAAACAATAGGAATCTTTTGCCATCAATATGGATTTATTCACTTCATTACCATCAAGTACAATATATTCTCTTATAAAGAGAAAAAATCTTTTTTTTTTTTAAAAAAAACAAACAAATTATGGACCCGTTGCAGGTGGCCTTCCTATAATTGAACTTTCTGGATATCTGGTTTACGTAATTGCTCTAATTTTCTTTAAATATCACTGACATTCATCATTTCTGTCAGTCTTTGCTTCGGTGGAGCTTACAATCTAAGGCAGTGATCCCCAACCAGTAGCTCGTGAGTAACATGTTACTCTCCAACCCCTTGGATGTTGCTCCCAGTGGCCTCAAAGCAGGAGCTTATTTTTGAATTCCAGGCTTGGAGGCAAGTTTTAGTTGCATAAAAACCAGGTGTATTGTCAAACAGAGTCTCAATGTCCCCCCCTCCTTTTGGTTTAAATGGCCGGTGCTGTCCCCCCTCCTTTTGGTTTAAATGGCCGGTGCTGTCCCCCCCTCCTTTTGGTTTAAATGGCCGGTGCTGTCCCCCCCTCCTTTTGGTTTAAATGGCCGGTGCTGTCCCCCCCTCCTTTTGGTTTAAATGGCCGGTGCTGTCCCCCCTCCTTTTGGTTTAAATGGCCGGTGCTGTCCCCCTCCTTTTGGTTTAAATGGCCGGTGCTGTCCCCCTCCTTTTGGTTTAAAAGGCCGGTGCAGTCCCCCCTCCTTTTGGTTTAAATGGCCGGTGCAGTCCCCCCTCCTTTTGGTTTAAATGGCCGGTGCTGTCCCCCTCCTTTTGGTTTAAATGGCCGGTGCTGTCCCCCCTCCTTTTGGTTTAAATGGCCGGTGCTGTCCCCCCTCCTTTTGGTTTAAATGGCCGGTGCTGTCCCCCCTCCTTTTGGTTTAAAAGGCCGGTGCAGTCCCCCCCTCCTTTTGGTTTAAAAGGCCGGTGCAGTCCCCCCTCCTTTTGGTTTAAAAGGCCGGTGCAGTCCCCCTCCTTTTGGTTTAAAAGGCCGGTGCTGTCCCCCCTCCTTTTGGATTAAATTAGGGATGCACCCAATCCACTATTTTGGATTTGCCCGAATTCCTTCGGGCGAATACAGAACCGAATCCTAATTTGCATATGCAAAAGGTGGGAAGGGGAAAACATT
Source organism: Xenopus laevis (assembly GCF_017654675.1). NCBI lineage: Eukaryota > Metazoa > Chordata > Amphibia > Anura > Pipidae > Xenopus > Xenopus laevis. The sequence continues at coordinate 6,863,204 of NC_054378.1, forward strand.
TTTTACTTCCTTGTTTTGTGACAAAAAGTCACGCAAATGCAAATTAGAATTTGGATTAAGTTCGGCCGGGCAGGAGGATTTATCCAAATCCTGCCGAAAAAGGCCGAATCCTTGATTCGGTACATCCCTAGTTTAAATGGCTGGGGCTGCCCCAGTAACTTATTTGCCATCTATTTGCCTAGATCAGGAGTCCTCCACCTCCATCTGTGAGCCACATTCAAATGTCAAAAGTATCGAGGAGCCGCATGAGAAAATTAACTGTGACTTTTGTTTTTATGCCTCCAAAACTCGCCTATATGTGTATCTATAGGATCCGTTATACGGAATGATTGGGACTTGTTTTTTTGTACCTTATGTCTACTAAACATTAAACAATAGGAATCTTTTGCCATCAATATGGATTTATTCACTTCATTACCATCAAGTACAATATATTCTCTTATAAAGAGAAAAAATCTTTTTTTTTTTTAAAAAAAACAAACAAATTATGGACCCGTTGCAGGTGACCTTCCTATAATTGAACTTTCTGGATATCTGGTTTACGTAATTGCTCTAATTTTCTTTAAATATCACTGACATTCATCATTTCTGTCAGTCTTTGCTTCGGTGGAGCTTACAATCTAAGGCAGTGATCCCCAACCAGTAGCTCGTGAGTAACATGTTGCTCTCCGACCCCTTGGATGTTGCTCCCAGTGGCCTCAAAGCAGGAGCTTATTTTTGAATTCCAGGCTTGGAGGCAAGTTTTAGTTGCATAAAAACCAGGTGTACTGTCACACAGAGCCTCAATGTAGGTTGACAATCCACATAGGGGCTACTAAATGGCCAATCACAGCCCTTATTTGGCACCCCAAGAACATTTCTCATGCTAGTGTTGCTCCCCAACTCCTTTTACTTCTCAATGTTGCTCACGGGTTCTAAAGGTTGGGGATCCCTGATCTAAGGTCTTTGTAATGTATTGTCGGCAATATAGGTTTGCTTATGCTATTGTCTGCCTTTTAGCAATGTACAGTCATTATATTATCATCGTGTGATATATATTTTCGGCATGTATATCTTTAGTTTTTATCTTATTGGTTGGCTGCCAAAGGGTTATGTGACTGATGCTGGAAGCATCTCTGGACGCTGTTTTTTGTCCGCTCGTGTAGAATTCTGACCGCTAACGAGGAGTGTCACTGGCAATGCGTTTCCTAATTCTGTTTACAAGAAGTGGCCGCTGGCAGAAACTAGGGCATGTTTTTATTCCAGGCTCCTAAATTATGTGATGTGATTGAATACATTTTGTTATGTTTGACCCCCTGAGCATAAGTTGTAAGTTGATTTTGTAAAAAGCTTCTTGTTTGTCAACATTGCATTTTTATTTGCTATTATTGAACCCTTCTTTATTTCCCAGGCTCCACCATGAACGATGCAGAGTGCCTGTCCCACCTGTTGCAGGTGTGCTCCCGCAAGACCGAGGAGTTTGTTCGGACTCTCGACACCAAGCACATGGTTTGGCTTCTGGAGATTGAAGAGGAGGCAAGAAAGATGTTCAGCAGGTGAGTTTTGGATGAACTATAACAAAAAACCAACTATAGTTAAAGGGGTCGTTCACCTTCAAACAACTAGTTGGTTTCAGATAGAGCATCAGAAATAACACATTTTTCCAATGACTTTCTATTTTCTACGTGTGACCGTTTTTCTAATATTGAAGTGTAAAGTGTCATTTTTCACTTTCTAAAGCAGCTCTGGGAGGGGGGGTCGCCGACCCTGTGAACTGTTCTAAATTGATACATCTAATTGATACATTTCTTATCTTTGTCCCTGCTGAGCAGAATCTCTGAGTTTCATTACAGGCAGAATTGATACAATGGTTGCTAATATTCCAGAGATGCTGCTGACAAATGTATCAACTGATTGTATCAAAACTAAATATTGCAAAATTGTCAAAGTTTAGAGTCCGCACCTGAATTACTGAGCTGCCAGAGACAGGAACATTACAATTTAAAGGGGAACTCTGGCTTCCAAACCAAAGAGGCCACATAACACAGAAACCTCTAATATACCCATCACAGTTACCTGTTTCTTCAAAAAGTCTGAATAAATGGCATTTTCTATGCTGAAATCCAGCTGTTTAACAGTTCTTCTCTTTCTGCATCATTTGAAATCCTGGCAGGGAAGGTGGGACTAAACACTGATGTTACAAATTGTAACAACTACTCCCCAGCTTACAGACAGCATGCAGGAACTACATAACCCACAATGCATTGCACTATGATGTTCTGTTCCTTATTGAAATCACATGTGCAGGGAATTGTGGGGTTTGGAGCATGCAGGCTGAGGACAGATGGCTGTTGATACAAAGTAACAGTAGTCAGACAACTCAGCAAAGTAGTCAGACAGATCAGCAGGGGGCTAGGCTTAGGGTAGAGTCCTGCACGTAACCAGTTTCTTAAACTGAACCCGCATACTTACCCACTACCCGACTCGCAAGTACCTAATCTGCAACCTGCTGACCATCAAGAAACAGGAAGTGCTGTCATTGTAAACCGGACGTGACATCATTAGAAGTTGGTGTGATCATAAAAAAAATGGAGTAAAACTCGCTATTGACAAGACCCTCAACCCGGAGAAACGATGACCCGTGTCTATACCCGCTCCCAAAACTTTTGCCCGCAAGGTACCCGACCGCTGCAGGACTCTAGCTTAGGGAACTGTCAGAAACCATGATTCTGCATATTTTTAAATTGATGTATATTGCAAAGTTGCTTGAAATTATGTTTACTTTTCAAAAAACAAAAAAAAAAACCAGAAGAAATAAATAATGGAAAGTAAATAAAAAAAAGTCCATTTTTGGGGAACAATCTGAAAACGACTGAACTGATAAGAGTGTTAGTGGACGGTGAACAACCCCTTTAATTCTAGGATGCACCGAATCCACTATTTTGGATTCGGCCGAATCCTTGGTGAAAGATTCGGCCAAATATTGAACCTAATCCAAAGCCTAATTTGCATATGAAAATCAGTGAGGGGGAGGGAGAGAGCAGCGCGCTTTTACTTCCTTGTTTTGTGATGAATCTACTAGAAAATCGTGCAATTATTAAATAAACCCACTAGGCTGGTTTGCCTTCTCGCCGACTAGAATCTAAATCACTGGCGGGATGGCACTCTGAATGCTTAATTTTCCAAAGTCGCCCGAAGTTTCCTCGTGTTCTAGCTGGCGGGAAGGCAGTTCGGGGAGATTAGGCACCCTGAAGAAGAGGCGATTTGTTGCCGGACAACTAATCTCCCCAAATATCCACGTGTGTCTCTTTTGATCCTTGATCCTAGTATCGCCATTCTTCTTTCTCCCTTAGTGACTTCAATGCTGAACCTGAGCTGATGCCAAAGACTCCATCTCAAAAGAGGCGCAGGAAGAAAAGGACCTCGATTCTACCAGATGAGAATCGGGATCCCAGTGGGCGCAGGTTCGAGTTCATTGCTTAAAGGATTTGCTTTCTGTTGTAATGGATGTGTGGGAATTAAAATGGTTCTAATGTGATACTGATACTTACTTAAATGTTGCCAGCATTAAATCAGAACATGGGCAGACTTACTACAAAATATCCTTATCTCAATTTAAACCAACTGATTTTGGGAGTTGCAGTTCTGCTACTGCTATATTAACATGCATTGACATTTGCTTTTAAATAAGAAACAAGGTCAGATTTTCTGTAGATGCCAGCAATGTTTGCCTGCCCATCTTAAAGGAAAACTATACCCCCCAAAATGAACACTTAAGTAACAGATTTATATCAAATTAAGTGGCATATTAAAGAATCTTATCAAACTGGAATATATATTTAAATAAATATTGCCATTTTACATCTCTTTCCTTAAACCACCATTTTCGTGATGGTCTGTGTGCTGCCTCAGAGATCACCTGACCAGAAATACTGCAGCTCTAACTGTAACAGGAAGAGATCACCTGACCAGAAATACTGCAGCTCTAACTGTAACAGGAAGAAGTGTGGAAGCAAAAAATAGAACTCTCTCTGTTAATTGGCTCATGTAGCCTAACATGTATGGTTTGTTTATGTGCACAGTGAATCGTAGGATCCCAGGGGGCGGCCCTTGTTTTTAAAATGGCTATTTTCTATTAAGGATTACCCAATATCACATACTACTAAAAAAGTATATTATTATGAAAAGCGTTTATTTACGTGAAGCAGGGTTTTACATATGAGGTGTTTTATGCAATATCTTTTTATAGAGACCTACATTGTTCGGGGGGAGGTATAGTTTTCCTTTAAAGGATCAGTAACATCATTTTTTTTAATTAAAAAAATTCATTAGTGTAGAACGAAAAAAAAGACATATTAAACTTTAAAATTGCAAAGCCTTTATTAAGAAATAACTTACCGAAACTCTGCTTGCACTCCTCTTCAGAAAAGGCGACAGGGCGACAATCTATCATGCAGTGTTCAATTTCTCCTCCCTGGCTATCTCCTATAAGGAAAGCAGGGAGGAGAAATCAAGCGCCGCACGATTGATCGCCGGATCGCCTTTTTTGAAGAGAAGCACAAGCGGAGTTTCAGTAAGTTATTTCTAAATAAAGACTTGGTGATTTTAAAGTTTAATATGTCTTTGTGGGTTTTTTTTCGTTCTATACTAATGAATTTTGTAATAAAAAAAAAAATCTATGTTACTGATCCTTTAATGAATCTTGCCTTTTGACTTGACACAGGATATCTCGTAGACGAAGCAGTGCCAATTGGAGCAGTTCTGTACGCAGGCTTTCGGTCAGAAATCAGAATAAAGTAAATGACGATTCTATCCAGGAAAATCCAGCACAACCAAAACGGATGACCCGGGCTAGGGCCCAAGCTAGCATTATGTGCCCGCCTGCAGTAGAGCAGGCTTTGCCTGAGTCGCCATCACAGCTCTGTCAAAAAAGTGTCCAGGTTAAGATCAGTGAACACGAGCGCAGAAGTGCAGAGCAGAAGCTCAGAGAGTCGGATATAGAAGATTCGGAGATGAAGACTGATGTACAACCCATCCCAGAGATTACAAAGGATCATATCTCAGAAATCATGAACGCTGCAGGACCACCGCCAATTCCTGACATTCCAGCAGTCCCTGTTACTCCTGAAAACAAAAGCAGAGCTGCAGGCAAACTTAAGATTTCTGGCAGCTCCACGCCAATACAGACTGCTGCAGTGGTGGACCTGACCTGTGAGTCTCCACGACCTGCTAACGAGCTGGTAAACGAGCAACCACTGAACCTCTCGAATGAAAGTGCAACGCCTACAGGATCAAAATCCGACCGTCGTTCAGTGCGTCGTAGCCTGGTGGTCAGAAAATCAAGCAGCCGCCGAGCCTCGCTTGTCAGTCAGTTCTCTCTAGTCAGTAAGCGGGAAAGCATGACTCGTGAAGCTGTGCGTAAATCCATACGGCAATCCATTTCAAAGAAGAAAGCCACAATGGAGACCTCTTCTACATCAAGCCAGAGGAGCTGTAAGTCTAAATGAAAATTTAATATAAGCTTCAGCATACTGAAATAAGAAGCTTTCTAAATACAATCTGTTAAAAGTTTCTGAAATAATCAAGTTTATCTTCACTATTCCTCTGTTTCTCTTTATTCTGTCTTCATGTGGCAGTTGGGTGTCAGATATTCATTGACAGTTAGATCCATTATATCTTAAGGGGGGGCTCCTTTTGCCTAGAAGATTTATCACCACACATCGTGTCTCTCTACGTACAGAATTTGTGCAAAAGGCAGTTTTGTTTCTACCGGAATCCGTTATTTGAGTGAGCTCTAAAACATCTGATCGGAAAGGAGCCCCCCTATAAGATATATTGGATCTAACTGTCAATGAATATCTGACACACAACTGCTGCATGAAGAGAGAATGAAGAGAAACAGATGCTGAGAGAGGAATAGTGAAGATAAACTTGATTATTTCAGAAACAATGCAGAATATTTAATTGATTGTATTTAGAAAGTTTATATCATGCTAAATAAACCATGATGGGTGCTTTTTTCCTCAATATTTTGTTGGAAATTCTATATTAAAGGATAAGTATTAAGGGATACATGTACTTCTAATATGAATGAATGAATTTTGTTACAACAGCGCCACCTGCTGGTCAGTTTCTGACCAGTCTTACCACCAAGTAGTCAAGGAAGTTGTCAGGAGAAAGAAAGAGGCTGCTCTGATGTTCTTCTGCTTAGGAATAAAATTAGGAACCTTTCTCACATCTTTCCTAAGCAGAAGAACATCAGCCTCTTTCTTTCTCCTGACAAATTCCTTGACTACTTGGTGGTCAGACTGTTGGGAAACTGACCAGCAGGTGGCGCTGTTGTAACAAAATTCATTCATATTAACAGCCCATGTATCCCTTAATATCTTGAAATGAAAATTAAATAATGAATGTACATTACAAAAGTGCCCCCTCATCAATTTACATTCACTTATTTTAAAGGTTTACTTATCCTTTAAGATGTGTTCTAGGCTAGTTTGATTTTATTCATCTTTACTCCAATATGTATGTATATGAGCTTATTGTGTTAGCTTTGCTTATTCCTCTATTTTCGCACCCCAATGACCTTCTAACCTTAAATCTGTACTGAGGGTTGTAAGTAAGAGGGTTGTAACTTGTGTTATATTAACTAAAGAGATGCCTGTTATCTTTCTGCTGCTTGTTTTCTGCAGGTCACAGCTCTATTGAAATGGTTGATGATGAGATCACTATCAAAATCAGGTAAGGAACACGTGATAAATCTCAAGTCGGTTTCATACAGCAAGAATCCTGGTATTTATTTCTATTCACTTCTCTTGCAGACCTGAAACTGCCCCAAGTGAGACGGTATCAGAAGAAGTAAGTACAGATATCAAGTAGTGCTTAAAGGCATGTAAAGGCAAAAAATATCCCATTTTTACTTTCTTTAATGAAACAGAAACCTATCTCCAATATACATTAATTAAAAAATGTCTACCGTTTTTATAAAAAACTTGACAGTATGCAGTGAAATTCCCCCTTCATTTACTGCTGTGGATAGGAATTGTCAGACGGTCCCTAACTGCTCTGCAGGGAAACAATCATACTTATGAACAGCAGGGGGAGCCCCAGTCTTACTTCCCAGCCCTGCAGAACTCAAGCAGCTTTGTTTGTTTCCCTGTAGAGCAGTTGGCGACTGTGTAGAGATTTTTATTGGATTTTATTTTTGCCTTTACATCCCCTTTACTGTTTCCAACTCCAGCTGCAGGGACAAAGATCATGGAGCCAGATTTAAACAGATAAACTGGGATTCTATTTGGAGGATTATTTTGCTGCAGCCAATGGTTCTGCAGAGTTGGAGAAAGTTTATATTAAACAATACAAAAACTATAAAATCCACATTAGATCACATGACAACACAGGACCCAGTGCAGTCTGTATATTCTGATTATTAATCAGTCTTGCTGTATTGGCTTCTGGCAGATATTATTTGACTTGTGCTGTTTTGATCATTTTCGACAATCCCTAAGCAGCCCAGACCACACTGAGCATGTGCACAGTCTTGGTCTTGCAAAGATGTATAACAAAGTTACAAGATGGTGACCCCCTGTGGCCAACTTTGAAAGCATAAATCATTTGTTTGATTAGGCTTGTGGTGCAGTAAGTTCATGTTTATGTTTAGTATACAAAATACAGCATTTCTAGCCTTATTTTATTTTAGACTTTAGTTCCCCATACCCAGCCACAATATGGATGATGCCACTCCTTTACTAGAAATCGTTCCAGTAATGAGCTGTTTACTTGTACATCAAAGGATTTACCTTAAACTTTTTTCATTAGGCTCCTGCAGCAGAAAGCCCTAGGAGCTCCCTTCGATCACGTGCCTTTAAAAAAATTGCTATAAGTAACTTGTCTGAGTCTGAAGAGCCTCCAAGAAGAGTGACGAGGCAGATGGTGGCAGTGGATGCAGGTGAGGTTGGAAAAGGTTTTCTTCTGTCTGCTTGCTGTGAAGAAGGCATGAGCGTATGGCAGTCTATGTTCATATACCATTTTATGTACATTTATTTAATGTAATGAATTCCTAAGTAAAGTAGAGAATCGGATACTTAAAGGGGGAACTATTGTGAAAATGAAAATGTAAAATGTTTCCTCATACTGAAATAAGAAACTTTCTAAATACAATCAATTAAAAATTCTGCATTGTTTCTGAAATAATCAAGTTTATCTTCACTATCCCTCTCTCAGCATCTGTTTCTCTTCATTCTGTCTTCATGCGGCAGTTGGGTGTCAGATTCACTGACAGTTAGATCCAATATATCTTATAGGGGGGCTCCTTTCCTAGCAGATGTATTAGAGCTCACTCAAATAGCTATTGCAGTACAAACAAAATCTAACAAACTGCCTTTTGCACAAATTCTGCATGTAGAGGGACATGATGTCTGGTGAATTTAATAGTGATCTCTCATACATCTGCTTGGCAAAAGGAGCCCCCCCTATAAGATATATTGGATCTAACTGTCAATTAGTATCTGACAACCAACTTCTGCATGAAGAGATAAAGGAAAGTTAGTGAAAAAAGTCTTAATTTCTGGGGAACAATCTGAAAACAACTGAACTGAAAAAAGTTTTTGGAAGGTCAACTGTGAAACTGTACCGGCATAAGTAGTGGAGTTAAGTGGCAGTTATGGGTACTTTGCAATTGCGTTACCATTATTAAAAACTACTGTTTTACTCTTTATCCAGAACTTTTGTAAAATGTAAGGCCTTTGAGAGAGGGTTTTCTAACTCTGTCCCACTAATCACGTTATACTTTTACAGAACCCACACCAGAGACTGCTGACGATGCTCAGAATAATAGGTAGGTTCTCACCACATCGGCTACTCTTATCTTTATTACTGGGCACATATGTATTCTACTAATACTTTAATTCTATCCTTAATAGAAGAAAGAGTTACAAGCGAGCAGTGGATGAATTGTCCGATGATGAGAGGCCATCTGAAGGAGAGTGTTCACCTCCCAGAAAGAAGACCCCATCCCCTCCATGTCCCCCAAGCAAGGTACTGTCCTAGTGATTATACTGAAACGTATGTTCCACTGGCTAAATCAGATGTCTAGTAAATCCAACAATTTTGTTTTTTATTGCAGATTGTAAAGCCCCCTCCACACATGAAATCTTTTCTGCACACAGTGCAAAAGAACCAGTTTCTTATGATGACACCAGGCTCTATAGGAAAAAACATAACGCTGAAATCCTTCATCAAACGCAATACACCCCTCAAACCTGACCCCAAGGTAAGAGAATGGAGCCCACTTGTGTGCCGTAAACGGAGCAATGGAGTGCAAAGCCCTCTGGAATTATGGGAAAAAATTCAATGTGTGTGTATGAGAGCATGTAAGGTAGTAGTTTCCACATAGATAGTGGAGGTTCGGGGCTTGGAGCAGTGGAATGCCTCTTAAAGGAAAACTAAAGCCTAACTAAAGATTTAGCTAGAAATGTTGTACATGATGTTTTGTGCTTCTGTACCAGCCCAAGACAACCACAGCCCTTTAGCAGTAAAGATCTGTGTCTCCAAAGATGCCCCAGTAGCTCCCCATCTTCTTTTCTGCTGACTCACTGCACATGCTCTGTGCTGCTGTCACTTACTGAGCTTAGGGAGCCACTCACAATATACAGTACACATAGAATAGAAATGTCACAATATAAGGCTGATTAGTAATTAATACAGATAATTACTAAATGGCAGCACAGAAACCAGTGCAATTAGCATCAGAATTTCAGCAAACCTGTAGCATCAGCTTATATTACAGCCAGGGAAGCTCGTTTTCTGCTGGATAATTAGTGACGAGCCCTAAGCTTAGCTTCTCAACAGCCAATCAGAGCCCACTGAGCATGTGAGTGTCACAGACACTTTCCAAGATGGTGACCCCCTGTGACAAGTTTGAAGTCCTGGATCATTGCTGCTATTGACAAGCTGAAACTTTAGCCTCGTGCAATAAGTTCACTATATAAAATATGGATTTTTAGCCACATTCATTTTTAGCGTTTAGTTCTCCTTTAAAGGGGAACTATCGCAAAAATGAATATAAGCTTCAGCATACTGAAATAAGAAGTTTTCCAAATATAATGAATTAATAATTCTGTACTGTTTCTGAAACTATCAAGTTTATCTTCACTATTCCTCTCTCAGCATCTGTTTCTCTTCATTCTCTCTTCATGCAGCAGTTGGGTGTCAGATATTCATTGACAGTTAGATCCAATATATCTTATGGGGGGGCTCCTTTTGCCTAGAACAGTGATCCCCAACCAGTAGCTCGTGAGTAACATGTTGCTCTCCAACCCCTTGGATGTTGCTCCCAGTGGCCTCAAAGCAGGTGCTTATTTTTGAATTCCAGGCTTGGAAGTAAGTTTTAATTGCATAAAACCAAGTATAGTGCCAAGTAGAGCCTCCAGTAAGCTGCCAGTCCACATAGGGGCTACCAAATGGCCAACCACAGCCCTTATTTGGCACCCCAAGGGACTTTTTCATGCTTGTGTTGCTCCCCCAACTCTTTTTACATTTGAATGTGGCTCACTGGTAAAAAAAAAAAAAAAGTTGGTTGGCCTAGAAGATGTATTCGAGCTCAATCTGTTAAAATCACCAGACATCATGTGTCTCTCTACTTGCAGAATTGTTCTTTTTTGTTAGATTTTGTTTGTACTGGGATCAGTTATTTGAGTGAGCTCTAACACATCTGCTAGGAAAGGAGCCCCCTATAAGATATATTGGATCTAACTGTCAGTGAATATCTGACACCCAACTGCTGCATGAAGAGAGAATGAAGAGAAACAGATGCTGAGAGAGCGATAGTGATGATAAACTTTTCAGAAATAATGCAGAATATTTAATTGATTGTATTTAGAAAACGTCTTAATTCACTATACTGAAGCTGATATTAAATTTTCATTTTTGCGACCGTTCCCCTTTAAGGAGAGATTCAGATGCACCTGAAACCCAATTTGATATTTCGATTTTAAAGATCTAATACTTTTCAAGTGATGAGTTTTAGCATTGCCCCAGCATAGTTTACCCCCTGTGTTATACGGGCACCTTTCAACAAGAGGTTATAGTCGCCCTAGAACTGTGCTGAGAATTCTGATCTAAATTCTTTGGCCTAAAACTTTTTTTGTTGTTAAAGTATATGGAGTGTTTTAAGCAGCTTGTATTATATTTAGTATTTTTTTTTCTCTTTTCTTTCCTAATTGAAGTCTGAAGTAAGTAATTTCTGATTTCTTTAGATGTCACTGGTGTTGGGTACAGGGTGGAGTTGCACCTTTTAACAGGGTTGTTCACCTTTGAGTTAACTGTTAGTATGATGTAGAGAGGGATATTCTGAGACAATTTGCAATTGGTCTTTATTTTTTATTATTTCAGGTAGGGGTGCACCGAATCCACTATTTTGGAAATAGAAATAGATTTTGGAAAGATTTGGCCGAATACCGAACCGAATCCAAACCCTAATTTGCATATGCAAATTAGGCGTTGGAAGGGGAAAACATTTTTTACTTGTTTTCTGAAAAAAGTCACGTCTTTTCCCTCACAGCCCCTAATTTGCATATGCAAATTAGGATTCAAATTGGCTGGGCAGAAGGATTTGTTGGAATCCGAATCCTGCTGAAAAAGACCGAATCCTGGATTCGGTACATCCCTAATTTAAGGTTTTTAAGTTATTTAACTTTTTATTCAGCAGCAATCCGGTTTGCCATTTCAGCAATCTGGTTGCTAGGGTCCAAATTACCCTAGCAACCATGCATTGATTTGAATAAGAGACTGAAATACGAATAGGAGAGGCCTGAATAGAAAGAGGAGTAATAAAAAGAAGCAGTAACCATTCAGCATCAACGATGCCCATTTTTAAAGCTGGAAAGAGCCAGAAGACAAAGGCAAATAATTAAAACTATAGAAAGTAAAAAATTCAAACCAATTGAAAAGTTGATTAGAATTAGCCATTCTATAACATACTAAAAGTTAACTTAAAGGTGAACCACCCCTTGAGGATCTGGAATTACTTTCTTGGTGTCACAACTAAAACAATACAGTGCTTTCTGGGCAGTGTGTAAAGGACCCCCTTGTATTCATAACCATTTTACTGAGTATTTCAGCTTGAAAACTCAGATGAAAGTAGCCTGGTTCTCACTGTTGCATGTCTATCCCAGGAGAAGGAGCGACAGCGTCTGGATGCGTTGCGCAAAAAGGAAGAGGCAGAGCTTCAGCGCAAGCAGAAAATCGAGGAGGGCAAGAAACGCAAACAGGAAGAGCTGAAACTGTAAGTGCTCCTGATAAGGTATGAAGATCCAAATTACGGAAAGACCAGATATCTGGAAGCCCCAGGTCCTAAGCATTCTGGATAACCGTTCTCATACCTGCACACCATATTGCTTGTGAGGATAAAAAAATTCCTATTTGGAGGCAATTCTAATAGATACTGCTGCAGATTTATTTGCATAAAATCTGCATCATGCAGAAAAGAAAGTGATATTCTTGTGCTGAGTAAAGCTGAGTGCAGTAGAGTAATCACCAGGCTGGTGTGTTTTTAAAGAAGAAACAAATCCGTTTCTCCTTTAAAGACCCATGTCCTACAGAAACAGTAACCATCAGGCCTGTGAACCTTCATCTGGGTGACAAAAGGCAGACGTATATTTTCTGCTTCCATGGGGGGGGGGGTGTATTTACTTATACATTAATAAAATCTTTAAACTGTAAAGAAACTACTACAGAATATTGTTCTGCAAATCCAATTAGAAATTTGTGTTTTTCCATAAACAGGCGCAGGGAGGATCGGTTACGCAAAGTCCTACAGGCACGAGAGCGAGTGGAGCAACTAGAGGAAGAAAAGAAAAAGAAATTTGAGCAGAAGTTTGCACAGATTGACGAGAAGAGTGAGAAGGTAAAATCTCTTCTGAGATGCAGAAGGCGTTGAGCATTATAGTTGTACTCTAGGCAGATCTGCTGTATTTTGCCATTTTATCTACAATGTCTGCAGTGTTTAGAACACTTACAAATCTGGGTTTGTTTGCAGGTGCGAGAGGACCGAATGGCAGAGGAGAAGGCAAAGAAAAAAACGATGGTGAAAAAACAGGAGGAAGTTGAATGCAGGAGGAAACAGGAGGAAGAGGCACGGAAACTAAAAGCCAAACAAATGGTTAGTTTACCCTTCGAATGCACCAAAATAACAGGAAAGTTCCCGGATGAAGGAGCCTGTAATCATTTCTGCTCTGCCATTATACAGGAGGAGGAGGAGCGGAGACATCAAGAACTTCTGCAAAAGAAACGAGAAGAGGAAGAGATGGAAAGGCAAAAGAAAATGGCAGAGGCAAAGAGAGTCGCTGAGCAAGAGAGAGAAAGGCAGCTGTTTGCTGAAAAGGAGCGACTGAGAGCAGAAAGGTATATTCTACATGTCTATGGCAAACATATATACATTTATAGTGTATCTGACAACTATTGTGTGATGTTTGGCAGTACGTCTTCTCTTGAATTATATAAACAAACGTTTTCTCTAATTGTAATATTCCGTGACTTGGGTTTCACTTGGATATGAGCCACAAAAGTCATTTGAAACCACTTTTTTTTTTTTTAAAGGAGACATAGGATAAATGAAAACCCCATAATTCTGTAGGCAATAATGTATAATATATGGTGGCGTTTTTACTTTTGGCTGTAAATTCATTATGGATGCATCAAATCCAGGATTTGGTTAGGGATTCAGCCTTTTTCAGCAGGATTCGGTCAAATCCTTCTGGCCGGCCAAACAGAATTTGAATTTGCATATGCAAATTAGGGGCGGGAAATCGCATGACTTTTTGTAAAGTAAAAAATGTTTACCCTTTCCCACCCCTAGTTTGCATATGATAATTTAATTTGCATATGCAAATTAGGGTCAGGTATTCGGCCAAATTGGATTCAGCCATAAATAGTGGATTCGGTGCATCCCTAAAATTCATATTTTGTCTTCAAAAATGGTCCCTTTATTGGCGTTCAAATGAGGGGTGGGCGTGTTCTAAAGGTGCCAGAAGCACAATAGGAGGGGGACAGCCAATCACAGCCCTGCAATCACACAATCAAAGGCATGTTTCAGTTCCCTGTCAGGTCAGCCTAGCTGCTGATTGGTTCCTGTCCTACAGTGCAGTGAACTGAGTGCCGCCGGCTCCCCTGCTCAGCCTGGGAATTAAGGGAGAGCAGGAAGCGAAGGGAGGGATTATTAGGGTTTTTGCAGAGATATCCAATAAATCTGCCTGAAACATTTAAAGAACATTTCTTCTATATTTAAGAGTTTAATGCACTGGTACATTCTTGTTTTTGAAGTATCTGTTCAGTCTATAGGACGCTAAAACTTAATGGTAAGCTTGGCCCTCTCTTATGACTGATTACAAAACTGTTGTGCTGCAGAGAAAGGGAAAGAATAGAAAGAGAAAAGACCCTGCAGCTACAGAGAGAGCTGGAAAGAGCAGCACAGGAGAAAGAGCAGCAGAGACGAGAGGCAGAAGAGCGCAAGAAGAGGGTGAGTATCGAATAATATTTGAATCTTTCCTATTCTGTGACCAGTAGAAAGCCTATTGTGTCTGCTCAGTTATGTGCTGTACGATGAGATCTTTAAAGGGTACAAGACATCTGATGGGTCTCTAGTGGATTTAGAAACACATAAGCAATTTGGTACCAAGCACCATCCTTATTCTGTGATGCAGGAGCAGCAGCAACGCCTGGAACAAGAGAGGTTGGAGAGGCTGCGCACGGAGCAGGAAGTGAAGAGACTTCAGGAAGAGCAGCAGAGAAAAGCCAAGGAACAAGCGGCAGCAGCAGCAGCTCCAGGGATGAATGTTACTGTAGACATGCAGGTGTGTGTGATCATATACTGATCCCACTTATAATACTGACATAGAAATATATGGCCAGTCTTTCTGATGCTGCACGTTAACTGCGAAACCAAAATATCAGAAGCAAATCCATTCATAGTAAGTTAGGTTGAAAAAAGACACACGTCCATCAAGTTCAATCTTTCAACTCTATTTTAACCTGCCTAACTGCCAGTTGATCCAGAGGAAGACAAATGCAATGGGACCAGTCCCTGGATCAACTTGTACTATGAGCTATCTCCCATATCCCTGTATTCCCTCGCTTGCTAAACACCATCCAACTACTTCTTAAAGGAACAGTTCAGTATAAAAATAAAATCTGGGTAAATAGGCTGTGCAAAATAAATAATGTTTCTAATCTAGTTAGTTAGCCAAAAATGTAATGTATAAAGGCTGGAGTGACTGGACGCCTAACATAATAGCCAGAACACTACTTCCTGCTTTTCAGCTCTCTTGCTTTCCACTGATTGGTTACCAGGCAGTAACCAATCAAAGATCTGAGCGAAGGCCACATGGATCATAACTGCTTTTGAATCTGAGCTGAATGCTGAGGATCAATTGCAAACTC
Source organism: Xenopus laevis (assembly GCF_017654675.1). Taxonomy (NCBI): domain Eukaryota; kingdom Metazoa; phylum Chordata; class Amphibia; order Anura; family Pipidae; genus Xenopus; species Xenopus laevis. Next base: position 6,878,618 of record NC_054378.1, read on the forward strand.
ACTGAATAGTTATGTCCCATGTGGCCCCCCTTATAGTCACTGACTAACTCAGTGTTAGAGAGCTGAAAAGCAGGAAGTAGTGTTCTGGCTATTATGTTACACATCCACTCACTCCAGCCTTTATACATTACATTTTTGTCTGACTATATTAGATACATTTTTTATGTTGCACGGCCTATCTATTTACCCTGTTTTTATTTGTACACTGAACTGTTCCTTTAAAGGAGTGGTTCACCTTTATGTTAACTTTTAGTATGTTGTAGAATTGCTAATTCTAAGCAACTTTTCAATTGGGCTTCATTGTTTATTTTCTATAGTTTTTTTTTTTTTTTAAAAAAAACAAATGCTCTAAGGCTACACATTTATTGTTGTTGCTACTTTTTATTACTCATCTTTGTATACAGGCCTCTCCTATGGTCTCTTATTCAGATCAATGCATGGTTGCTAGGGGAATTTGGACTCTTAGCAACCAGATGGCTGGAACTGCAAACTGTAAAGCTGCTGAATAAAAAGCGAAATAACTCAAATTATAAAAAATGAAAAGCAATTACAAATTGTCTCAGATTATCACTCTCTACATCATACTAAAAGTTAACTCAAAGGTGAACAACCCCTTCTTATACCTATCTAATGTATCGGCCTGTACCACTGATTCAGGGAGAGAATTCCACATCTTCACAGCTCTCACTGTAACAAACCCCTTCCCAATATTTAGGAGGAACCTTGGGTATCTCTGTACAGGGGTCCTATTTCACGGACCCTTTCAGCTCACTATTTTCCCTTTTTCTCTAGAACTCGCCCGCATGTGAATCTTATGAGATGACTCCTAAGAGCTACAAGGTTCCATCTGTTAAAGCCAATGCAGACAATTATGGAATGGATTTAAACAGCGACGACTCCACCGATGACGAGAGTCAGCCAAGAAAACCCATTCCAGCCTGGGCTTCTGGTAAGTAGTCTGGTCTATATGAAACGACTTCTGTTTTGTTCGACCAATCACCGCAGCCCATCCAATTACAACTGTGTTTTCTCACCCACAGGTAACCTACTTGCTCAGGCTGTTAGTCAGCAATACTATAAACCCATAGATGCGGACCATATGTATGGCACCATTGACAGCCCAAAACTGGAGGAACTGTTTAACAAGAGCAAACCTCGCTATTTTAAGCGCACCAGCTCTGCTGTATGGCACTCCCCTCCACTTAGCAACAGACACCATCTTGCAGTGGGTTACGGCCTCAAATACTGAGACGAAGGAAAGCAGACTTTACTCGTACTATCAAGAGTACTATCAAGACTACTACACGCTGCTTCCCCCATCCCATCTAATGTCTGTCCTATGTAAATTTCTTTTTGTTGTTTTAACTGGCTTATCTTTATTTGTATTGTAGAGACTTGTCATTTTTAAAAATAAAGGTTATATAAGGGAGCGTTCATTTTACCATAACTGCTTCAAAGACAGATTTATCCATCAAATATGGATGCATGTAAATAATGCAAGAAGCTATTGGAATATGATTATACAAGTGGTGGCACCGATAGTAACATTGTTTACATCTGTAAAGAGAATACGTGAGCGGCCATTTATCATCTTTGTATGTGTTTACTTTCTTTAAAGGGCGTGTAAAGGCAAAAAAAAGAGAAAATCCCATTTTTACTTTCTTTAATGAAAAGAAACCTATCTCCAATATACTTTAATTAAAATGTGTGCCGTTTTTATAAGAAACCTGACTGTATGCAGTGAAATTCTCCCTTCATTTACTGCTGTGGATAGGAATTGTCAGACGGTCCCTAACTGCTCTGCAGGGAAACAATCATACTTATGAACAGCAGGGGGAGCCCCCGCCTTACTTCCCAGCCATGCAGAACTCAAGCAGCTTTGTTTGTTTCCCTGTAGAGCAGTCGGCGACTGTGTAGAGATTTGTATTGGATTTTATTTTTGCCTTTACATCCCCTTTACTGTTTCCAACTCCAGCTGCAGGGACAAAGATCATGGAGCCAGATTTAAACAGATAAACTGGGATTCTATTTGGAGGATTATTTTGCTGCAGCCACTGGTTCTGCAGAGATGGAGAAAGTTTGTATTAAACAATACAAAAACTATAAAATCCATATTAGATCACATGACAACACAGGACCCAGTGCAGTCTGTATATTCTGATTATTAATCAGTCTTGCTGTATCGGCTTCTGGCAGATATTATTTGACTTGTGCTGTTTTGATAATTTTTGACGATCCCTAAGCAGCCCAGACCACACTGAGCATGTGCACAGTCTTGGTCTTGCAAAGATGTATAACAAAGTTACAAGATGGTGACCCCCTGTGGCCAACTTTGAAAGTGTAAATCATTTGTTTGATTAGACTTGTGGTGCAATCAGTTTGTTTAGTATACAAAATACTATTCTGTTCTATTTTAGACTTTACTTCCCCTTTAATTAAACTGAATAGGATTGTTTTGCTTCCAATAAGGATTAATTATATCTTAGTTGGGATCAAGTGCAAGGTACTGTTTTATCACAGAAGGAAAATGTTTTACAAAATTTTAATTATTTGAGTAAAATTGAGTCTACGGGAGAAGGCCTTTCCAAGCTTTCAGGATAACGGATCCCATACCTTAATCCTACAATTAATACGTGTCAATCACATTAGAAACTATGAAATCTAGTTGTTGTGGTGTTACAAACTTAATATGCCCAGTCTTCCCAGTTTGCCAACTTAGTAAAGCTAACTAAAGAAGTAGGTAGAAATGTTGTACATGATGTTTTGTGCTTCTGTACCAGCCCAAGGCAACCACAGCCCTTTAGCATTAAAGATCTGTGTCTCCAAAGATGCCCCAGTAGCTCCCCATCTTCTTTTCTGCTGATTCACTGCACTGTCTCCAAAGATGCCCCAGTAGCTCCCCATCTTCTTTTCTGCTGATTCACTGCACTGTCTCCAAAGATGCCCCAGTAGCTCCCCATCTTCTTTTCTGCTGATTCACTGCACTGTCTCCAAAGATGCCCCAGTAGCTCCCCATCTTCTTTTCTGCTGATTCACTGCACTGTCTCCAAAGATGCCCCAGTAGCTCCCCATCTTCTTTTCTGCTGATTCACTGCACATGCTCTGTGCTGCTGTCACTTACTGAGCTTAGGGACCCACTCACAATATACAGTACAATGTCACAATATAACCAGCTCTGGGACATGTGCACGCATATGTATATTTCATGAGATTATGATTCTTAGTTTTTCACTCAAAATAGGGATGCATGCATCCAGGATTCGGCCTTTTTCAGCAGGATTCGGCCGAATCCTTCTGGCCGGCCGAACCAAATTCTAATTTTAATATGCAAATTAGGGGAGGGAAATTGCTGGACTTTTTGTCACAAGGAAGTAAATGTTTTCCATTGCCACCCCTAATTTGCATATGCAAGTTAGGATTCGGTTCGTATTCAGCGGAATCTTTCGCGAATGATCCGGGGGTTCGGCCGAATCCAAAATAGTGGATCCCTAACTCAAAATGAAGCAAGATATATACAGTCTCTTTGCATTTTTTTCTCATAAATTGTTAGAAACAGAGGCAATGTGCAAATGCTAAATTGTAATTGATCCCGTTTTGAGCTGATATAGTTTATTATATGCCACAGACAATCACGTACAACTCAATGTATACATTGTATGCCCCATATTGGTTACTGAGCATCTTTAAAGAGGTACTCCAGGTCAGGCTGCCGTAGACGCTGTTCCATGTCCTTGTTCTTGGCAAATTCTTTCAACAAATCCATGACTTCATTATTAAACTCTTCAGGTGGGTCCTGGGCTCCTGCAAGAAAATAACAGAATTCAGAACAGACGGTGAGAGAATTCCCAGTCAAGCCTATGGTTTATGCAAATATGAGTTGGGACTAGGGATGCACCGAATCCACTTTTTTGGATTCGGCCGAACCCCCGCATCCTTAGTGAAAGATTCGGCCGAATACCGAACCCGAATTTGCATATGCAAATTAGGGGTGGTAAGGGGAGAACATTTTTTACTTCCTTGTTTTCTGACAAAGTCATGCAATTTCCCTCCCGCCCCTAATTTGCATATACAAATTAGGATTAGGATTCGGGTTCGGCTGGGCAGAAGGATTCGGCCGAATCCTGCTGAAAAAGGCCGAATCCTGGATTCGGTGCATCCCTAGTTGGGACATAGGGGCAAATTTACTAAAGGGCGAAGGGACTAACGCGGGCGAAGGTTTACCAGCATGACGTCATTTCAGTACTTCGCCATTTACTAATGGTCGCTGTTGTAACTTCGCTAGCAAACGAGATACCCTAACGCTCCCTAAATCCTGGCGAATTTGCGCTCTGGCGAATGGACGTAACTACGCAAATTCACTAAAATGCGGATTTTACTGAACTTTACCTCTTGTGCCAGAGTGCAATAGAGTAGATAGGAGTTCCTAAAAAAACACTAACGTCTTTTCCTTTTTTCAGGGTGATAGGCTGCAAAAGAGCGTAAATTATTTTTGGGGTAACCGGCTTCCCCCCTACATAACATGTCACAAACTATACACTGGGCTCGTGTGGAGGGCAATATAACAACTTTATTTTATTAAGGTTCCCAGGACTTGTGTAGTGTAATGTATTTGCTGCAACATATACGTCCATTCAACTTTAACTTCCCGCCGTATGCGAATTAGGCAACGCTAGCGCAACTTTGCTTCGCTTGCTGCAGTAACACTAGCGCAACTTCGCCAGTGTTCGGTGCCCTGGACGCAACTTCAGATTTTAGTGAATTTGCGTTGTCCTGGCGAAGTGTTGCGATGTGAACGAAGCCGGCCCTGGCAAATTTTCGTAGGTTAGTGAATTTGCCCTATAGAGAGAGAGTAGTATATAAAGCTTGAAATAATGTACAAAAGCTTAGGTTAAATGCCATACCTGTGGCCCAGTAATATATGTCCCAGTCATTGCTTGGCATATTAATCAGACGATCATATTGTGACAGTTGTGTGTCCGTCATGGAGCTGAGATATTTCTTGGCAAATAGGCTACAAGTTGTTAGCGGAAGTAATAACGAGAATAATGATTAATTTGTGGCTTTGGTATAATAAAATGTGTTGCACACGACATCAAGAATAGGACAAACCTGTAAAGATATTAAGGGATACATGTGCTGTTAATATGAATGAATTGTGTTACAACAGCGCCACCTGCTGGTCAGTTTCCCACCAGTCTGACCAGCAAGTAGTCAAGGAAGTTGTCAGGAGAAAGAAAGAGGCTGATGTTCTTCTGCTTAGGAAAAAAATTAGAAACCTTTCTCACATCTTTCCTAAGCAGAAGAACATCAGAGCAGCCTCTTTCTTTCTCCTGACAACTTCCTTGACTACTTGGTGGTCAGAAACTGACCAGCAGGTGGCGCTGTTGTAACAAAACTCATTCATATTAACAGCACATGTATCCCTTAATATCTTGGAATAAAAAATAATGAATGTAAATGACAAAAGTGCTTAGAATAGCACCATCATCCTTCAACATCAGAACATCAGAGCAGCCTCTTTATTTCTCCTGACAACTTCCTTGTCTATATATAGTTTATATAATACACAGAAGCCATGAATATCCTGTAAATTATATCCTTATAAACGGTGAGTTCTGATGTCATCAGTTATAAACGGTGAGTTCTGATGTAATTTTTGTCACATGACTCATTGAAATTTGTGTATTATAATAAATAAAGTACCCCCAGTTGTAAAATATGAGGATATTAGAAGTTACCTCGGAGTTCCATGACCTGTATAAAAACACTCGGCCTTCGGCCTCGTGTTTTTATATGGTCATGAAACTCCTCGGTAACTTATAATATCCTTATGTTTTACAAAAGGGGGTACTTTATTCACTATATAATACACAAAAGCCATGAATATCTTGTAAATTATATCCTTATAAACGGTGAGTTCTGATGTCATCAGTTATAATGATGTCATTTCTGTCACATGACTCACTGAAACTTGTGTATTATAATAAATAAAGTACCCCCAGTTGCAAAATATGAGGATATTAGAAGTCACCTCGGAGTTCCATGACCTGTATAAAAACACTCGGCCTTGAGTTTTTATATGGTCATGAAACTCCTCGGTAACTTATAATATCCTTATATTTTACAAGAGGGGGTACTTTATTTACTATATAAACAAGCTGCTGTGTAGCCATGGGGAAGCCATTCAAGCACAGGATACACAGTAGATAACAGATAAGTACTACTATAGTTTATATAAACAAGCTGCTGTGTAGCCATGGGGAAGCCATTCAAGCACAGGATACACAGTAGATAACGGATAAGTACTACTATAGTTTATATAAACAAGCTGCTGTGTAGCCATGGGGGCAGCCATTCAAGCACAGGATACACAGTAGATAACTGATAAGTACTACTATAGTTTATATAAACAAGCTGCTGTGTAGCCATGGGGGCAGCCATTCAAGCACAGGATACACAGTAGATAACAGATAAGTACTACTATAGTTTATATAAACAAGCTGCTGTGTAGCCATGGGGGCAGCCATTCAAGCACAGGATACACAGTAGATAAAAATAAGTACTACTATAGTTTATATAAACAAGCTGCTGTGTAGCCATGGGGGCAGCCATTCAAGCACAGGATACACAGTAGATAACAGATAAGTACTACTATAGTTTATATAAACAAGCTGCTGTGTAGACATGGGGGCAGCCATTCAAGCACAGGATAACAGTAGATAACAGATAAGTACTACTATAGTTTATATAAACAAGCTGCTGTGTAGCCATGGGGGCAGCCATTCAATACATTTTGATTGGTTTAATTTCAAGTTCATGAGAATTTTTAAAAACCGTCCCTAAGTGTTTGTCTCCTAAACATGTGTTTGGGGGCAGCACATATAGGGCTAAAAAACTTTCAACAAATAACTATAATTTTAAGTATAGGCAGCATGTCTGGAACCCGGTTTAGGATGATTCTAGGGAGATACATATGATACCTGAGCAGTATGCAGTTTTCTAGCATGCCCCTCTTCCGGCTCTCATACACCAATCTTGCTCTCTTGATTTGCTGAGTCTCATTACGACGTTCCTCCCAAGGAGGCAGCTGGATTTCTGAGTCGTATGTCCCTGTGGCATCTGTAACTTGTCCCCGACGCACAGCTAAGGAACTCAAGAGACACCGCTAAGGAAATAATAATAATAATTTATTAGCTGTGAGCACATGAAATTGGAACAAACATCACCCCAACATGACACAACTCTAGCTTACCTAGTACCTCAGTCATACCATAAGGGTCAGGGCACACAGGCAGATTCGGGGAGATTAGTCGCCCCCGGCAACAAATCTCCACTTCTTAGGGGCGACAATCTCCCCGAAATTGGTTCCACGCATGACTCTAGCCTAAAGTATTTCTAATATTTTTACTGTCTAACTATCTAGGTGATAGTGATCCCCAACCAGTAGCCCGTGAGTAACATGTTGCTCCCCAACCTCTTGGATGTTGCTCTCGGGGTCCTCAAAGCAGGTGTTTATTTTTGATTTCCAACCTTGAAAGTAAGTTTTAATTGAATAAAAACTAATTATAGTCCCAAGTAGAGTCTCCTGTAGGCTGACAGTCCACATAGGGGCTACCAAACAGCCAATCACAGCCCTTATTTGGCACCCCAAGGGACTTTCTCATGCTTGTGTTGCTCCCCAACTCTTTTTACATTTGAATGTGGCTCACGAGTTAAAAAGGATACACAGCAGATAAGTACTACTATAGTTTATATAAACAAGCAGCTTGTTTAAATAGACTATAGTAGTACTTATCTGTTATCTACTGTGTATCCTGTGCTTGAATGGCTGCCCCCATGGCTACACAGCAGCTTGTTTATATAAACTATAGTAGTACTTATCTGTTATCTACTGTGTATCCTGTGCTTGAATGGCTGCCCCCATGGCTACACAGCAGCTTGTTTATATAAACTATAGTAGTACTTATCTGTTATCTACTGTGTATCCTGTGCTTGAATGGCTGCCCCCATGGCTACACAGCGGCTTGTTTATATAAACTATAGTAGTACTTATCAGTTATCTACTGTGTATCCTGTGCTTGAATGGCTGCCCCCATGGCTACACAGCGGCTTGTTTATATAAACTATAGTAGTACTTATCTGTTATCTACTGTGTATCCTGTGCTTGAATGGCTGCCCCCATGGCTACACAGCAGCTTGTTTATATAACTATAGTAGTACTTATCTGTTATCTACTGTGTATCCTGTGCTTGAATGGCTGCCCCCATGGCTACACAGCAGCTTGTTTATATAAACTATAGTAGTACTTATCTGTTATCTACTGTGTATCCTGTGCTTGAATGGCTGCCCCCATGGCTACACAGCAGCTTGTTTATATAAACTATAGTAGTACTTATCTGTTATCTACTGTGTATCCTGTGCTTGAATGGCTGCATCCATGGCTACACAGTAGCTTGTTTATATAAACTATAGTAGTACTTATCTGTTATCTACTGTGTATCCTGTGCTTGAATGGCTGCCCCCATGGCTACACAGCGGCTTGTTTATATAAACTATAGTAGTACTTATCAGTTATCTACTGTGTATCCTGTGCTTGAATGGCTGCCCCCATGGCTACACAGCGGCTTGTTTATATAAACTATAGTAGTACTTATCTGTTATCTACTGTGTATCCTGTGCTTGAATGGCTGCCCCCATGGCTACACAGCGGCTTGTTTATATAAACTATAGTAGTACTTATCTGTTATCTACTGTGTATCCTGTGCTTGAATGGCTGCCCCCATGGCTACACAGCAGCTTGTTTATATAACTATAGTAGTACTTATCTGTTATCTACTGTGTATCCTGTGCTTGAATGGCTGCCCCCATGGCTACACAGCGGCTTGTTTATATAAACTATAGTAGTACTTATCTGTTATCTACTGTGTATCCTGTGCTTGAATGGCTGCCCCCATGGCTACACAGCAGCTTGTTTATATAAACTATAGTAGTACTTATCTGTTATCTACTGTGTATCCTGTGCTTGAATGGCTGCCCCCATGGCTACACAGCAGCTTGTTTATATAAACTATAGTAGTACTTATCTGTTATCTACTGTGTATCCTGTGCTTGAATGGCTGCCCCCATGGCTACACAGCAGCTTGTTTATATAAACTATAGTAGTACTTATCTGTTATCTACTGTGTATTCCTGTGCTGAATGGCTGCCCCCATGGCTACACATCAGCTTGTTTATATAAACTATAGTTAGTACTTATCTGTTATCTACTGTGTATCCTGTGCTTGAATGGCTTGCCCCCATGGCTTACACAGCAGCTTGTTTATATAAACTATAGTAGTACTTATCTGTTATCTACTGTGTATCCTGTGCTTGAATGGCTGCCCCCATGGCTACACAGCAGCTTGTTTATATAAACTATAGTAGTACTTATCTGTTATCTACTGTGTATCCTGTGCTTGAATGGCTGCCCCCATGGCTACACATCAGCTTGTTTATATAAACTATAGTAGTACTTATCTGTTATCTACTGTGTATCCTGTGCTTGAATGGCTGCCCCCATGGCTACACAGCAGCTTGTTTATATAAACTATAGTAGTACTTATCTGTTATCTACTGTGTATCCTGTGCTTGAATGGCTGCCCCCATGGCTACACATCAGCTTGTTTATATAAACTATAGTAGTACTTATCTGTTATCTACTGTGTATCCTGTGCTTGAATGGCTGCCCCCATGGCTACACAGCAGCTTGTTTATATAAACTATAGTAGTACTTATCTGTTATCTACTGTGTATCCTGTGCTTGAATGGCTGCCCCGTGACTACACAGCAGCTTGTTTATATAAACTATAGTAGTACTTATCTGTTATCTACTGTGTATCCTGTGCTTGAATGGCTGCCCCCATGGCTACACATCAGCTTGTTTATATAAACTATAGTAGTACTTATCTGTTATCTACTGTGTATCCTGTGCTTGAATGGCTGCCCCCATGGCTACACAGCGGCTTGTTTATATAAACTATAGTAGTACTTATCAGTTATCTACTGTGTATCCTGTGCTTGAATGGCTGCCCCCATGGCTACACAGCGGCTTGTTTATATAAACTATAGTAGTACTTATCTGTTATCTACTGTGTATCCTGTGCTTGAATGGCTGCCCCCATGGCTACACAGCAGCTTGTTTATATAACTATAGTAGTACTTATCTGTTATCTACTGTGTATCCTGTGCTTGAATGGCTGCCCCCATGGCTACACAGCAGCTTGTTTATATAAACTATAGTAGTACTTATCTGTTATCTACTGTGTATCCTGTGCTTGAATGGCTGCCCCCATGGCTACACAGCAGCTTGTTTATATAAACTATAGTAGTACTTATCTGTTATCTACTGTGTATCCTGTGCTTGAATGGCTGCCCCCATGGCTACACATCAGCTTGTTTATATAAACTATAGTAGTACTTATCTGTTATCTACTGTGTATCCTGTGCTTGAATGGCTGCCCCCATGGCTACACAGCAGCTTGTTTATATAAACTATAGTAGTACTTATCTGTTATCTACTGTGTATCCTGTGCTTGAATGGCTGCCCCCATGGCTACACAGCAGCTTGTTTATATAAACTATAGTAGTACTTATCTGTTATCTACTGTGTATCCTGTGCTTGAATGGCTGCCCCCATGGCTACACATCAGCTTGTTTATATAAACTATAGTAGTACTTATCTGTTATCTACTGTGTATCCTGTGCTTGAATGGCTGCCCCCATGGCTACACATCAGCTTGTTTATATAAACTATAGTAGTACTTATCTGTTATCTACTGTGTATCCTGTGCTTGAATGGCTGCCCCCATGGCTACACAGCAGCTTGTTTATATAAACTATAGTAGTACTTATCTGTTATCTACTGTGTATCCTGTGCTTGAATGGCTGCCCCCATGGCTACACAGCAGCTTGTTTATATAAACTATAGTAGTACTTATCTGTTATCTACTGTGTATCCTGTGCTTGAATGGCTGCCCCCATGGCTACACAGCAGCTTGTTTATATAAACTATAGTAGTACTTATCTGTTATCTACTGTGTATCCTGTGCTTGAATGGCTGCCCCCATGGCTACACATCAGCTTGTTTATATAAACTATAGTAGTACTTATCTGTTATCTACTGTGTATCCTGTGCTTGAATGGCTGCCCCCATGGCTACACAGCAGCTTGTTTATATAAACTATAGTAGTACTTATCTGTTATCTACTGTGTATCCTGTGCTTGAATGGCTGCCCCCATGGCTACACAGCAGCTTGTTTATATAAACTATAGTAGTACTTATCTGTTATCTACTGTGTATCCTGTGCTTGAATGGCTGCCCCCATGGCTACACATCAGCTTGTTTATATAAACTATAGTAGTACTTATCTGTTATCTACTGTGTATCCTGTGCTTGAATGGCTGCCCCCATGGCTACACAGCAGCTTGTTTATATAAACTATAGTAGTACTTATCTGTTATCTACTGTGTATCCTGTGCTTGAATGGCTGCCCCCATGGCTACACATCAGCTTGTTTATATAAACTATAGTAGTACTTATCTGTTATCTACTGTGTATCCTGTGCTTGAATGGCTGCCCCCATGGCTACACAGCAGCTTGTTTATATAAACTATAGTAGTACTTATCTGTTATCTACTGTGTATCCTGTGCTTGAATGGCTGCCCCGTGACTACACAGCAGCTTGTTTATATAAACTATAGTAGTACTTATCTGTTATCTACTGTGTATCCTGTGCTTGAATGGCTGCCCCCATGGCTACACATCAGCTTGTTTATATAAACTATAGTAGTACTTATCTGTTATCTACTGTGTATCCTGTGCTTGAATGGCTGCCCCCATGGCTACACAGCGGCTTGTTTATATAAACTATAGTAGTACTTATCAGTTATCTACTGTGTATCCTGTGCTTGAATGGCTGCCCCCATGGCTACACAGCGGCTTGTTTATATAAACTATAGTAGTACTTATCTGTTATCTACTGTGTATCCTGTGCTTGAATGGCTGCCCCCATGGCTACACAGCAGCTTGTTTATATAACTATAGTAGTACTTATCTGTTATCTACTGTGTATCCTGTGCTTGAATGGCTGCCCCCATGGCTACACAGCAGCTTGTTTATATAAACTATAGTAGTACTTATCTGTTATCTACTGTGTATCCTGTGCTTGAATGGCTGCCCCCATGGCTACACAGCAGCTTGTTTATATAAACTATAGTAGTACTTATCTGTTATCTACTGTGTATCCTGTGCTTGAATGGCTGCCCCCATGGCTACACATCAGCTTGTTTATATAAACTATAGTAGTACTTATCTGTTATCTACTGTGTATCCTGTGCTTGAATGGCTGCCCCCATGGCTACACAGCAGCTTGTTTATATAAACTATAGTAGTACTTATCTGTTATCTACTGTGTATCCTGTGCTTGAATGGCTGCCCCCATGGCTACACAGCAGCTTGTTTATATAAACTATAGTAGTACTTATCTGTTATCTACTGTGTATCCTGTGCTTGAATGGCTGCCCCCATGGCTACACATCAGCTTGTTTATATAAACTATAGTAGTACTTATCTGTTATCTACTGTGTATCCTGTGCTTGAATGGCTGCCCCCATGGCTACACAGCAGCTTGTTTATATAAACTATAGTAGTACTTATCTGTTATCTACTGTGTATCCTGTGCTTGAATGGCTGCCCCCATGGCTACACATCAGCTTGTTTATATAAACTATAGTAGTACTTATCTGTTATCTACTGTGTATCCTGTGCTTGAATGGCTGCCCCCATGGCTACACAGCAGCTTGTTTATATAAACTATAGTAGTACTTATCTGTTATCTACTGTGTATCCTGTGCTTGAATGGCTGCCCCATGGCTACACAGCAGCTTGTTTATATAAACTATAAGCTTTGTTTCAAAAGCAAGCACATCAGTTTGACCATCTAGAGGCCATTGGAACATATAAGAGACCTCTGAGTGGGAACTGGAACCCATACGTGTAAAGAGCACTGAGCTGGAGACCAGAGAGCATGCTGGGGGCTGTAGTTCAAGCACCGCTAGAAAGACATCTGCCTACAAGTGTAACCCTCTGTCCCCACAGCTTCTCACCACCGGGGCTCTCCTCAGCATCACCGCCGCAAACATCTTGCTGATCAAACAGACTGAGTCAATACCCTTGTCCACTTCCGGCGGCCGACCTTCTGTACCGGAACTTTGTTCCCTGACGCCAATCTCACGCGGCGGAACTTCCGGCTTGCGCGGGATTCTGGGAGCGCAGCGTATTCCAGAGCGCAGGGATATCACCGGGCCCGACTACATTGAGGCGAAACGTAACCCGAACAAAGAAAACGGACGCGGAGAAAAAAGTGGAGGGAGGGGGGGAAGCGCTGTACGAACTGAGCATTCTCGCTCGGGGACATCCGGGCCGGGGATGGCGGACGGGGCCGATCTGATTGATATTTACGCCGAGGAGGAGTTCATCCAGGTGGGGGAGACCCGGAGCGGCTCAAAGAGAAATGTACATATATTTATCTCTGTCCTATCCCTATAGATAGATATTTATACGCACGTTGGTTGCTGCTTTGATTGGCTACAGGCCTGGAAAGATCCCTGGGCCCTGCATTCCCCTCCCCCAGTGCATGGGGATTATATTTCATTCATTTCTCCTTTACTAATGTCTCAGCTGTGATATTGATCCTTATGCAGAGACTCCCCCATATCTAGGGACAAATACAAGTTGCCCAGCTCCGCCCCTCCCCCTTTTCTTTGTATTATTTATATACAGTCCCCTCTGGCTCCTGTATTATTATTTATTATTATATGTAAACTTCATTGTTCTCATCCATTAAAATCAATCTGCTGCTCCAACCTTGTCTTGCCTGGCTCTGACGCTTTAAAATAGCTCTGTTTATTTCTGCTTTGCTTAAAGGGATACTGTCATGGGAATTAATTTTTTTCCAAAATGAATCAGGTAATAGTGCTGCTCCAGCAGAATTCTGCACTGAAATCCATTTCTCAAGAGAGCAAACAGATTTTTTTTATTCAATTTTGAAATCTGACATGGGGCTAGACATATTGTCAATTTCCCAGCTGCCCCAAGTCATGTGATTGTGCTCTGATAAACTTCAATCACTCTTTACTGCTGTACTGCAAGTTGGAGTGATATCACCCCCTCCCTTTCCCCCCCAGCAGCCAAACAATAGAACAATGGGAAGGTAACCAGATAGCAGCTCCCTAACACAAGATAACAGCTGCCTGGTAGATCTAAGAACAACACTGAATAGTAAAATCCAGGTCCCACTGAGATACATTCAGTTACATTGAGAAGGAAAACAGCAGCCTGCCAGAAAGCATTTCTCTCCTAAAGTGCAGGAACAAGTCACATGACCAGGGGCAGCTGGGAAACTTACAATATGTCTAGCCCCATGTCAGATTTCAAAATTGAATATAAAAAAATCTGTTTGCTCTTTTGAGAAATAGATTTCAGTGCAGAATTCTGCTGGAGTAGCACTATTAACTGATTGATTTTCAATCCGATGACAGGATCCCTTTAAAAGGGGATGTTCACTTTTAAATGAACTGTTAGTATGATGTAGAGAGGGATATTCTGAGATCATTTGCAATTGGTCTTCATTTTTTATTATTTGTGGTTTTTGAGTTGTTTAGCAGCTCTCCAGTTTGCAGTTTCAGCCATCTGGTTGGTTGCCACCTTTTGTGGAAAATAAATACCGGCCTTCCTATATATTCATCTTTTTTCCCTATTAATAACATTGGGATCAACCTGCATTTTTACTGGCCAGCTCGCAACCCTACTGCTTGGATCCAAATTACCCTAGCAACCATGCATTGATTTTAAAGGAGAAGGAAACTACAGAGGCAGTTAATTGCCAAACAATTAGTCAGAATAGTGCAAGCTATAACACTATACTTATTCTGCAGAATACTTTAATATACATGAATAAACAGTTCTCGACACTGTCTCTGTTTGTTTAGGATAGCAGCTGCCATGTTAGCTTGGGTTGACATCACTTCCTGCCTGAGTCTCTCCCTGCTCACTCATAGCTCTGGGCTCAGATTACAGCAGGGAGGGGAGGGGGAGAGGAGCAAACTGAGCATGCTCAAGCCCTAGCCCTGGAGGTTTAAGCTGAAAACAGGAAGTCTGATACAGAAGCCCATGAGTACACAATAGAAGGAAAGAAATGTGCTGTTTCTTTTGACAGAGGACTCAGAGCAGCATTACTTTGAGGGTTTACTGGTGTATTTATATAGACCTTTCTGATAAAGCTTACATAGTTTCAGCCTTTCCTTCTCCTTTAATAAGAGACTGGAATATGAATTGCAGAGGGTCTGAGTAGAAAGATAAGCAATAAAAAGTAGCAATAATAATACATTTGTAGCCTTGCAGAGCATTTTTTTAAATAGGGTCGGTGACCCCTTATTTGAAAGCAGGAAAGAGTCGGAAGAAGAAAGCAAATAATTCAAAAACTATAAAAGAAATAAAATAAAGTCCAATTGAAAAGTTGATTATAATTGGCCATTCTATAACATACTAAAAGTTAACTTAAAGGTGAACCACTCCTTTAAAGGGGGAACTTCACCCAATAACGGCCAGTTTAGAATAATGGGGGGAAAAAACAGTTTTCTAATTTACATGTAACATAACAATGTTTCTAAAGTCAGCTGTCAATGTAATTCTAGGAACGGTATCTGGCAGGCTGTTTATGCTCTCTGCACTGCTGGTTCTGACTCTTTAACCAATTTAGCAGAAGCCAGCTGATTAAAGGAGGATGCAGCCCTAAAGTTAAAAAACCCCTACCCTACATAGACCCCCTCCCTCCTCCCCCCCAAGCCTAAGTGTTACACCGGGCAAATGCCCCTAACGTTTACTTACGACTTGTTGCAGATTCAGGCATCGGAGTTCTGAAACTAGTTGCTTTCAGATAGATCACCAGAAATAACTTTTTCCACTGAGTTTCTATTGTGTCACCGTTTTTCTAATATTTAAGTGTAAAGTGTCATTTTCACCTTCTACAGCAGCTCTGGAAAGGGGGAGTCGCCGACCCTGCAAACTGTTTTAAATTCATACATTAAGTTGATACATTTCTTATCTTTGTACCTGCTGAGCAGAATCGCTGGGTTTTATTACAGGCAGCTGTTGGGGCAGAGACACGCGTGGAGAAGATTAGTCCGGCGACAAACTGCCTCTTCTTCAGGCGACTAATCTCCCCAAACTGGCCTTGCGAGGAAACTTTGGGCGACTTCAGGAAAACAAAACGCTCTAGGTGCCATACCGCCAGCGATTTGCATTCTGCCGGCGGAAAGGCAGTTTGAAGAGATTAGTCGCCCGAAGAAGAGCCGATTTGTCGCCGGGAGTCTAAATCTCCCCGAATCTGATCGTGTGTCTCTGCCTTTAGAATTGATACAATAGTTGCTAATACTCCAGAGATGCTGCTGAGAAATATTCAACTAAATGTTGCAAAATTGTCACAGTTCATAGTCTGCACCTGAATTACTGAGCTGCCGGACTCCAGAGACGACATTAAACTTTAAACTTAGATTTTGGAAAAACTGTAAAAAATAAATACAGTGATGGAAAGTAATTGTAAAAAGTCTTTATTTCTCGGGAACAATCTCAAAACATTTGAACTGAAAAAAGTGTTTGGATGGTGAACGACCCATTTAAAGGAACAGTAACAGCAAAAAATGAAAGGGTTTTGGAATAATGAAAATATAATGCACTGGTGTGTTTGCTTGTATAAACAAACTGCTGTAGTCACGAGGGCAGCCATTCAAAGCTGAAAAAAGGAGAAGAGGTACAGGATTCACAGCGGATAACAGATAAGCTCTGTAGTATACAATGGGATTCTTCTGAATGTATCTCTTATCTACTGTGTATCCTGTGCTTGAATGGCTGCCCCCATAGCTACACAGCAGCTTGTTTATATAAACTATAGTAGTACTTATCTGTTATCTACTGTGTATCCTGTGCTTGAATGGCTGCCCCCATGGCTACACAGCAGCTTGTTTATATAAACTATAGTAGTACTTATCTGTTATCTACTGTGTATCCTGCGCTTGAATGGCTGCCCCCATGGCTACACAGCAGCTTGTTTATATAAACTATAGTAGTACTTATCTGTTATCTACTGTGTATCCTGTGCTTGAATGGCTGCCCCCATGGCTACACAGCAGCTTGTTTATATAAACTATAGTAGTACTTATCTGTTATCTACTGTATATCCTGTGCTTGAATAGCTGCCCCCATGGCTACACAGCAGCTTGTTTATATAAACTATAGTAGTACTTATCTGTTATCTACTGTGTATCCTGTGCTTGAATAGCTGCCCCCATGGCTACACAGCAGCTTGTTTATATAAACTATAGTAGTACTTATCTGTTATCTACCCTGTATCCTGTGCTTGAATGGCTGCCCCCATGGCTACACAGCAGCTTGTTTATATAAACTATAGTAGTACTTATCTGTTATCTACCGTGTATCCTGTGCTTCTATGGCTGCCCCCATGGCTACACAGCAGCTTGTTTATATAAACTATAGTAGTACTTATCTGTTATCTACCGTGTATCCTGTGCTTCTATGGCTGCCCCCATGGCTACACAGCAGCTTGTTTATATAAAGCATAGTTGTATTTCTGAAGCAGGGCAACAGTATTTTATATGGTCATTCCTTTAAAACACTTTCATGTGTTGGGGTTACTGTTCCTTTAAAACATGAACATGTAGCTTTTTAACTTTCAGGCGCAAAGTTGGCATCAGGTCTAGTAACCCATAGCAACCAGTCAGCATATATCAGTTACTGCTGCACTGTTTGAAAGCAAATGGCTAATTGTTGTTATGGGTTACTAGACCTGATGCCAACTTAGTGCCTGCTGTTATCCAGTTATTTTTTTGGCTGCTAGGAGCGGGATGTGGGATCAATCAAAGTACCTTTTGTTTTGTTTTGTCTCGTAATGATTTCTGTAGGTATCAATCAAGCTCTCTGTTGTTTGCTATAAAGTGATGGAACAATTGGCAGAATCATAATATATATTCGGTCGAATCCCTCTGCCTGGCCGAACCGAATCCATATCCAAATTTGCATATGCAAATTAGGGGTGGGGAGGGAAATTGCTTGACTTTTTGTCACAGAGCAAGTAAAAAATGTTTTCCCCTTCACACCCCTAATTTGAATATGCAAATTCAGTTCGGCCGACATATATATATATATATATATATATATATATATATATATATATATATATATATATATATATATATATATATATATATATATATATAGTGCGTGTATGTATTGGGTCCATTATCCAAAAACCCATTCTTCAGAAAGCTCTGAATTTCCAGATTGCGTCTCCCATAGACTCCATTTTATCCATTTTAGCTGAAGAGGAAATTGACAAACTGGCACACAGGGGTAGTGCTGGCAGGGCAAACCCTTACTAGTTTATTTATTCACAGTAATACCCCTTTGCTTGACAAAGTGGTCTTACCCTGAAACATTGCACCTCACAATAAACTATGAAGGACTTGCCCTGCCAGCACTACCCCTGTGTGCCAGTGATTTGCTTCTTTATTCTCTATAATTGTAACCTGAGCTTTGTATTCCTGGATTTCAGGCTAAAGTATCCAGCGCATGCAAGCAGTATAGCAGCTCCAGTAACAGTAGAGCCAGTATTACCGGAGAGCTGTCTATCTAGATTCTTTCTGCAGCCAACGTGGAAACATTTGGGAAAGTGATATGTGCACAGTCTGCAGTGATCATCCCCATAGCCTGTCAGTGCAGCTTGGACTTGTTTTATTGGCAGCGTTTAATGAACTCAAAGGAAACCTTTTCTAGATCAAGATAAAGATGCCCTTTTAGGCACCACTGGCAAAAAACTCCACCTCTCGCTATTTGATAACAAACGCTGTCCTTGTATAGTCGAGGCACATCAGTGCAAAGGTTAAAGGACCAGTAACATCAAAAAAACATTTTAAACATTCGTTAGAATACATACAACCTCATTTTCTGCTGGATAATTAGTGACGAGCCCTAAGCTTAGCTTCTCAACAGCCAATCAGAGCCCACTGAGCATGTGAGTGTCACAGACACTTTCCAAGATGGTGACCCCCTGTGACAAGTTTGAAGTCCTGGATCATTGCTGCTATTGACAAGCTGAAACTTTAGCCTCGTGCAATAAGTTCACTATATAAAATAGGACATTTTTAGCCACATTCATTTTTAGGGTTTAGTTCTCCTTTAAGGCAACCCCGCTTCTCTACCTAGTATTGCTATTAAGTCTA
Organism: Xenopus laevis; assembly: GCF_017654675.1. Classification (NCBI taxonomy): domain Eukaryota; kingdom Metazoa; phylum Chordata; class Amphibia; order Anura; family Pipidae; genus Xenopus; species Xenopus laevis. The sequence continues at coordinate 6,897,950 of NC_054378.1, forward strand.
GAGTTAGCACAGTCCAGAATGATGGCTGCCAGGGAAAAGGGAGAGTGAAGTTAGACGTGAGTCTGTATCGGGGGTAAGGAATTTTAATCATTGCAGTTTAAGGTGTAGTTGGATGCATGCTTATAACTAACTTGTAACTAACTCATTTCTAGTGTGATTAATAATATATAATATCACCTCGCTACTGAATCTTATATGTACATATACATACATAAATATATATATTACATATACAGGTATGGGACCTGTTATCCAGAATGCTCGGGACCTAGGGATTTCCGGATAACTGATCTTTCCGTAATTTGGATCTTCATACCTTAAAGGGATACTGTCATGGGAAAAAAAATTTTTTTCAAAATGCATCAGTTAATAGTGCTACTCCAGCAGAATTCTGCACTGAAATCCATTTCTCAAAAGAGCAAACAGATTTTTTTATATTCAATTTTGAAATCTGACATGGGGCTAGACATTTTGTCAATTTCCCAGCTGCCCCATGTCATGTGACTTGTGCCTGCACTTCAGGAGAGAAATGCTTTCTGGCAGGCTGCTGTTTTTCCTTCTCAATGTAACTGAATGTGTCCCAGTGGGACATGGGTTTTTACTATTGAGTGTTGTTCTTAGATCTACCAGGCAGCTGTTATCTTGTGTTAGGGAGCTGTTATCTGGTTACCTTCCCATTGTTCTTTTGTTTGGCTGCTGGGGGGGAAAGGGAGGGGGTGATATCACTCCAACTTGCAGTACAGCAGTAAAGAGTGATTGAAGTTTATCAGAGCACAAGTCACATGACATGGGGCAGCTGGGAAATTGACAAAATGTCTAGCCCCATGTCAGATTTCAAAATTGAATATAAAAAAATCTGTTTGCTCTTTTGAGAAATGGATTTCAGTGCAGAATTCTGCTGGAGTAGCACTATTAACTGATGCATTTTGAAAAAAATTTTTTTTCCCATGACAGTATCCCTTTAAGTCTACTAGAAAATCACTTAAATATTAAATAAACCCAAGAGGCTGGTTTTGCTTCCAATAAAGATAAATTATATCTTAGTTGGGATCAAGTACAAACTCCTGTTTTATAATTACACAGGAAAAGGAAATACTTTTTAAAAATTTGGATTATTTGGATAAAATGTGGGAGACGTGTTTTCCTTAATGGGTTTCCGGGTAAGGGATCCTATACCTGTACATGTGTTTTTCCTAATTTTATTGGTACTTGTTTATATGTTTTAGTATATATATATACTCACAATTACAGTGCTCCAACGTTTCGGCCCCTCTTGGGACCTTTTTCAAGGATAATATACAATGTGCAAATAAAACTTTATATAGTGCTCACAATACAAAATGGCGCCAAAGTGACCTCCCATTCCTTGTGACATATTGACCAATGGTGTGTCTTCTAATTGTCATACAATCATTTTGCGCATCTGTTAAAAATTTGTTAAGAAGTGTGTTAAGAAATTTTCACTTAAAATGGTTTTCTTTTTCTAAAAAAAATTTTTAAAACCTGTACAAAATATATAACAGGTTTCTTAAAGGGATACTGTCATGGGAAAAATTTTTTTTTCAAAATGAATCAGTTAATAGTGCTGCTCCAGCAGAATTCTGCACTGAAATCCATTTCTCAAAAGATCAAACTGATTTTTTTTATATTCAATTTTGAAATCTGACATGGGGCTAGACATTTTGTCAATTTCCCAGCTGCCCCAAGTCATGTGACTTGTGCTCTGATAAACTTCAATCACTCTTTACTGCTGTACTGCAAGTTGGAGTGATATCACCCCCTCCCTTTTCCCCCCCAGCAGCCAAACAAAAGAACAATGGGAAGGTAACCAGATAGCAGCTCCCTAACACAAGATAACAGCTGCCTGGTAGATCTAAGAACAACACTCAATAGTAAAAACCCATGTCTCACTGAGACACATTCAGTTACATTGAGTAGGAAAAACAGCAGCCTGCCAGAAAGCATTTCTCTCCTAAAGTGGAGGCACAAGTCACATGACTTGGGGCAGCTGGGAAATTGACAATATGTCTAGCCCCATGTCAGATTTCAAAATTGAATATAAAAAAATCAGTTTGCTCTTTTGAGAAATGGATTTCAGTGCAGAATTCTGCTGGAGCAGCACTATTAACTGATGTTAAATGTTTTTCGATGACAGGATCCCTTTAAGTATATGTGCAATATACTATGTGACCAGTAGATGTCCCCATCAGTTCAATAAAAACGACTCATAAAAGCGCTGCAGGTTTCAACCTACGAAATAAGAAGCATAACAAGTTACTAGAACATTTATATCTGCAAATTGCAACATATGTTTCTCATCATTTAGAACTATATCCTCTTTTCCATTTATTCTTGTTACTTATGTATCTATTCAATCTGCTGTCTCAACTGGATGTTTTTTTTCAAAAGATAAATACTCTCAGGATGTTTTAAATGAAGAAGCAATTGTTTGCTGTTTGCCCATTTAGACCTTTTGGTGCCACACAATCGAATTAGTGTATCCAAAAGGCCACTCTCTGTAATAGAGCTCATTTTCTACATCTCCCCCTCTTGGTCTAGGTTTGACCACATCAATGAGCGTAATACACGTGAATGTCGATGCATCATGTTTACAATCAGCCCAGTGCTTTGCCACCGGTTATATCTTGTTTCTTTTTACCTTCTTTGGTTATGTTTTTTCTATACAGATCAAGGGCAGCTCGAATACTTGTGCATCCCAATCCTCTCCTTCAATTGTCTTAAGGTGGCCATACACGGAGAGATCCGCTGGTTTGGTGATGTCGCCAAACGAGCGGATCTCCCCTATATTCCCACCTTGAGGTGGGCAATATCGGGCTGATCCGATTGTGGGCCCTAGGGCCCAACGATCGGATCCTAATGGTGGCTTTACGGGCGGTCAGATCGCGGGACCGAATCAACGAACAGATGCGGCCGCTATCCGAGGGGATTAGTGGGCCAGATCTCGATCGGGGAAGCCCGTCAGGGGGGTCCCATACACGGGCCAATAAGCTGTGGACTCGATCTGTCGGCAGTGTTTATCGGCCCGTGTATGGCCACCTGTACAGTTTTCCCCGCAGTCAGTGGCGTAACTAGATGTTACTGGGCCCCGCAGCAAAATAATTTTAGGGCTCCCAAAATATCCAGTGGTTTCCTTGTATTAACAATATATATTAAAATTCCTAATTAATTAGAGCCTTATGGGGCCCCCTATGCCTCTTGGGCCCCCCTGCAGCCGCAGGGTCTGCTTCCTCTGTAGTTACGCCCCTGCCCGCAGTATATCAACCCACACGGGCACTGGATGATATATACAACCATCATCGTTTCGCATGTCCTCCTGTGCTTAACCCTATGTCTCTTTCCAGTATGCAGCGCCGATTCAGACTAAGTAGCCTCCTGAGGCGGCTCCTGCAATGCCGCCCCCCCTCACCAACTTACGTGTCGGGAGGGGAGGCAGAAACACTATTGCGGAGAGCGCAATTGCGCTCTCTTGCAATAGTACAGCCGAATTTCCGGTTCAAAAAATGGAAATTCAGCTCTTAAAGGTGCAGGAGCGGCTTTTTGCCGCCCCTGGAATCCTTTCAGGCTCAGCTCGCCTCATTGGCGGCGCACCCCTGCCAGTATGCAGGTGCGTAAAATGTGTTCCTAGCATAAGACTGCTGCCCCTTTACACAGCCTTTACACTTGAATACCCCAGGCTTTGGACTTAAGACATTTTCTTGTACTTTTATAACATATTTGTCTACAGGGTCTGATGGGCTCAATTGTTCTTTAAGATTCCTCGCTCTGGAATAACCAAATTTAGGACGTTTTGGGACTTTCCTCATTAGCTGTTCATCTGTTGTTATAATATCCCAATTTTTAAGGACACTTTGCCTTACACTCTCACTGTTAGTGTTATACCTACTTATATAGTACTTTTCCTGATTATATTCATTTTTATTTAAACCATTTTTTACATCTTTCTCTCTCATTACCTCTATGCGATCTGCATGTTCCGCCCATCTGATGGTATCCTCAATCAATTGACGTGGGCAACCCCTTCCAAAAATCTTTTACCCATCACTTGCAAGTCTCGTTTTCTCCTGACTATTTCGCTATCTGTACGAATTATCCGTAGCATCTGTGATTTGGGCAGTGAATTCAGCTGATGCTTAGGGTGGTGGCTTTATATATATATATATATATATATATATAAGTGTGTGTCTCTCTCTCTCTCTCTCTCTCTCTCTCTCTCTATCTCTCTCTATCTCTCTCTATATCTCTATATATATATATATATATATCAGTCATATTATTAACCGGCACTCACTATCAATCGATCAAGTCCCGGGTGCTCATTTGGGGTAGTCTCTAAAAAAGAAGTGCTCCTGATTACATATATATATATATATATATTTGGTATTGTAATTTAATTTCTGAATTGGTGCTACATCTCTCATAGGAGTCGGAGTTTGCTGCTGAGCAGGTAGACCTGTATGACGATGTGTTGGCTGTGCCGGCAATTTCTTCCCTGTACACTGATGGCAACAGAAACATCAGCTCCCTGGAAGCACCATCTCCCATACAGAGCACCTCTCCTAAGTCATACAACAAGACTTCTGAAATCCTGTACCTCGGTGGGCGCAACAGGGTGTCCATGTACATTGGGAACTTCTCGTGGGTAAGTGATGGGCAGGGTGAGGGTGTTTTTTTATCAATAAGCCTATGTGCTCCTCAAACCTTCCTGATCTACCGTATATACACACACATGCAGATAAACTGCCGACTTGATCTAAATGAGCTGAATTTGCAGATTAAAACTGCCTGTAGTTGGGCACCTTAACTGTAACAGATAGAAGGGCCATATCCTAGGACCTTACATTCAGTCCCCATATGTTTCCTGGTATCCGCTCATATATTTATTATCAGTGTAGTCTTTTTTTTTCTTCTCTGTTCTCTCTCTGTTTCAACAATGTTCTTTTTAATCACTGCAGGCCAAAACATCACTACTTTATTTAGATGGGCCCTTACCAGTGCTTTGTAAAGGGGAAGAATGACCTTCCTCAGGGCTTTAGCACACGGGCAGGTTCCGGGAAATTTAGTCGCCTGGCAATGCACTCGCGGCCATTCAGTTTCCAAAGTTGCCTCACGAGGAAACTTCGGAATCGCCACGAGTGCATTGCCGCAGGCGATTTTTTCATTTTAGCAGGGGGAAGGCAGTTTGGGGAGATTGCCCCGAAGAAGAAGCAGTTAGTCGATTAATCTTCCCGTGTGCTAAAGCCCTTAAAGGAAGGTCTTAAAGGACCAGTAACATTTTTTCTTAAAAAATTCATTTGTATAGATCTAAAAATAAAAACCACCAACACAAATTAAACTTTAAAATCGCAAAGTCTTTATTAAGAAATAACTTGCAGAATCTCCACTTGCGCTCCTCTTCAGAAAGGGATAGGATGATCCATTGTGCGGTGCTCGATTTCTCCTCCCTGCCTTCCTTAAAGGAAATAGCCAGGGAGGAGAAATTGAGCGCCGCAAGATGGATCGTCGCCATGTTCCCTTTTCTAAAAAAGGGGCGCAAGCGGAGTGGATAAGTTATTTCTTAATAAATACTTAATTTTAAAAGTTTAATTTGTGTTGGTGTTTTTTTTTCCGATCTATACAAACAAATTATTTTTTGTAAAACAAAATTTGATGTTACTGGTCCTTTAATTGGTGATATTCGAGCCCGCCCGACACCCGTAGGTTTACCCGTGGGTCGGGCTGGTTCAGGCTGGTTCAGGCTGACCTCACACCCCCATTTGCCACCTTACACTACCAGCTTCTGGTTTTATAGCCACTTGCCCCACCCCTTTTGTGATGTCATCAGCGGGGGCAAGTTTTGCAGGTCTATAAAAGGAACCCGGAAGTCAGGTGCTGGTGGAGGGAGGGTGGGTTGGGTACGGGTCAGGTAAAACCCGAATTAACCCTGGAATTAAAAAAGAAATAATGAATGAATATAAATTAGAAAAGTGCTTAGAATGGCACTCTCATCAATTTTACGTTCACTTATTTCAAAGGTTTATTTATCCTTTAATGCTTATTCTCTTTTGCCAGATATTGCTCTCCAGTCCATTGCATCCGATTCAATATTTTAATTATTTTTTTTTTACTGCAGTGGACAACAGATCAGCAGCTGCTCACTCTGATCCGTTCCCTGGGCATCAAAGATCATGTGGAAATAAAATTTGCAGAGAATAGAGCTAATGGCCAGTCCAAAGGGTAAGGAGCAGCGGAAATTGAAAGCTATTGTGGTGCCTTGTGATTACGTTCCTAAACTTACTGTTTGTGTTGCTGTTGACTCGGCAGGTTTGCAGAGGTCACTCTCTCCTCTGAATCCTCCATGAATCTTATACTCGAGCATTTGCCTCAGAAGAAGCTGAATGGGAAGAAGCTGGATGTGCGACCAGCCAATCGGCAGAACTTGTCCTTCTTTGAAGCACTTTCACGCAAGAGTAAGACAATAAACAAGGCCCAGACCCCATCCCTACAATATGATATACAGGAGACCTCAAAAACACATAGGGACAGCCAGAGCAATTGTACAGTTATGGGATCTGTTATCTGGAAATCCGTAATCCAGAAAGTATTTTCTCTGTAATAATAAAACAGTAGCTTGTACTTGATCCCAACTAAGATATAATCAATTCTTATTGGAAGCAAAGCCAGCCTATTGGGTTTATTTAATGTTTACATGATTTTCTAGTAGTCTTAAGGTATGAAGATCCAAATTACAGAGAGATCCGTTATCTGGAAAACCCCAGGCCCGAGCATTCTGGATTGCAGGTCCCATACCTGTACTTACTGTGACATTTACCACAAACAACTTATGCCCCAAAGAATTTAGGCCAGGAACCGTCCAAGTCCCAAGGGGGGAGGGTCTATCCTGAAGGATTATGTGGCTTTCTTTAAAGGGTAAGTAAACCTTTAAAATAAGTAAATATAAAATTGATGACAGTGCTATTCTAAGAAATTTTGGAGTGTACATTTATTATTTATTTTATTATTCCAAGATATTAAGGGATACATTTGCTGTTAATATGAATGAATTTCGTTACAACAGCGCCACCTGCTGGTCAGTTTCCCACCAGTCTGACCACCAAGTAGTCAAGGAAGTTGTCAGGAGAAAGAAAGCGGCTGCTCTGATGTTCTTTTAGATAGAAAAGATGTGAGAAAGGTTTCTAATGTTTATTCCTAAGCAGAAATAAGCCTCTTTCTTTCTCCAACTTCCTTGACTACTTGGTGGTCAGACTGGTGGGAAAATGACCAGCAGGTGGCGCTGTTGTAACAAAATTCATTCATATTAACAGTACATGTATCCCTTAATATCTTGGAATAAAAACAAAATAAATAACTGATGTACATGTACAAAAGTGCTTAGAATAGCACTCTCGTCAATTTTAAATTCACTTGTTTTTAAGGTTTACTTATCCTTTAAAGGTGGCCATACACAGGGATGTCGCCAAATATGTGGATCTCTCCCCGATATGCCCACATTGAGGTGGGCGATATTGGGCTGATCCGATCATGGGCTCTAGGGCCCAACGATCCGATCATAATGCTGCCAATATGGGCGGTCAGATCGCGGGACCGCATCAATGAACAGATGTGGCCGCGATCCTACAGGATTTTTATACCCTACCCGATCGGCATCTGATCAACTTTCGGCCAGATATCGACCGGGGAAGCCCGCCGAATGGCCCCACACACTGGCCAATAAGCTGCTGACTCTGCCTGTCTGCAGCTTTTATCAGCCCGTGTATGGGGTCCTTTGATGTAGGACTCTAATTGGCTCACCTCTATTTTTGTTTACCTGCACCCATGCACCAAGTTATTGGCACTGGTTCATAAAGACCCACAGATTTCACAGTGCACAATAGAATGTACCTGTGAGGGGTGAGCAAAGTAGTACTTCCCCTTTAATCATTAGTTTCTATTTTATGTTCCCGTTCACAACCTACTTTTCTTGTCTCCTCAGAGATTCCACCCCGAGCAAATTCAAAGAGCTCTTCAGATTTGACAGACGGGTCTTCCACACTAGGCGAGCCTGCCATGTTGTCACCTCCAGCCGAGGCTCCAAAAAGGATCATGCCGTTGCTCTCCAACACCTCCTATTGTGAAGCTCCTTCTCGCATCCCTGTCATGACCCTTCAACATCCCACTATGACTCTTCCTCCTCCTCCTCCTCAGTCTCCCACATTGCATGCTGCTTACCGGCCACCCCCTATTCCCCCTCTACACTATACCCATTTAATGCCTCCACCTCCCAGGCTGCTGCCGCCTCCATTAGGCATGCCTCCACCTGGCAGTGTACCACCTTCCCTCCATCTAAACCCTGCCTTCTTTCCCCCTCCCAATTCTGTCCTTTGTCCCCCGCCGGAACCATTCAAGATGATTCCCCACCCCTATATACATAGCCGGTGAGTAATGCTAAAATGATTGGTAGAGTTAAGTGCGGGGCCGATTTTTAATTTTATTATTGTATTGTATTTCCTGGGCATGCAAGGTAATTCTGTTTATATTAGCAACTGTAAAAATTAGGGATGCTCCGAATCCAGTATTCGGTTTGGGATTCAGCCTTTTTCAGCAGGATTCTGCCGAATCCTTCTGCCCGGCCGAACGGAATCCTAACTTGCATATGCAAATTAGGGGCGGGGAGGGAAAACGCGTGACTTTTTATCACAAATCAAGGAAGTAAAAAATGTTTTCCCCTGCCCATTCAGGATTCGGTTCGGTATTCGGCCGAATCTTTCACAAAGGATTCGGGGGTTCGGCCGAATCCAAAATAGTGGATTCGGTGCATCCCTAGTAAAAATATAAAAACGGCTATGTTTAAACCGATATATTGAACATCTAATTAACTATTAATTATAGTGATTGTTCCCCTTAAGGGCAGAGACACACGGGGGGATTAGTCGCCCGGTGACAAATTGCCTCTTCTTCTGGCGACTAATGTCCCCGAACTGCCTCCCCGCTGGCTAGAATCTCTGAGTGCTTTGCTTTCTAAATTTCCTCGTGAGGCAACTTTGGGCGACTACGGAAAACGAAGTGCTTCAAGTGCCATCCCAACAGCACTTTAGATTCTAGCGGCGGGGTGGCAGTTCGGGGAGATTAGTCGCACGAAGAAGTGATTTGCTGCCGGGCGACTAAATCTCCCTGAATCTTCTCGTCTGTCTCTGCCCTAAATATACATAAATATGTAGCAAGTCATATAATGTCACTATTTATAGCTGCTTACACATGTTGCAACTGACTGTGCTAAGTTGGGGTACACACTTGCATAATAAGCTAGTGCCTGACCTAAATTTGCACATATGTCTGGATAGGTTGATTTGTCCTTCAATCCTTAAAGGAATTCTGTCATGATTTTTATGATATAGTTTTTATTTCTAAATGACAGTTTACACTGCAAATAATTCACTCTACAATATAAAATTTTATTCCTGAACCAGCAAGTGTATTTAGTTGTAATATTGGTGTGTAGGTGCATCTCAGCTCATTTTGCCTGGTCATGTGATTTCAGAAAGAGCCAGCACTTTAGGATGGAACTGCTTTCTGGCAGGCTGTTGTTTCTCCTACTCAATGTAACTGTATGTGTCTCAGTGGGACCTGGATTTTACTATTGAGCGTTGTTCTTATATCTATCAGGCAGCTGTTATCTTGTGTTAGGGAGCTGTTATCTGGTTACCTTCCCATTGTTCTGTTGTTTGGCTGCTGGGGGGGGGAAGGGAGGGGGTGATATCACTCTAACTTGCAGTACAGCAGTAAAGAGTGACTGAAGTTTATCAGAGCACAAGTCACATGACTGGGGGCAGCTGGAAAACTGACAATATGTCTAGCCCCATGTCAGATTTCAAAATTAAATATTAAAAAATCTGTTTGCTCTTTTGAGAAATGGATTCAGTGCAGAATTCCGCTGTAGCAGCGCTATTAACTGATTCATTTTGGGAAAAAAAGCATTTTTCCCATGACCGTATCCCTTTAATAACCTGCATAACGAGCGAGTGCCCCCATTAGATCATTATGGGCATGCGTGTGCCCGAGCATGGCCGCCCACCCCTGGTCAGTGTAGGGGGAGAATCACTTCTGGTGAGGGGAAAACAAATTCCCTTTAAAGTGGCCATGAGATTAAAAAAAGTGTGTGAAATGTTGAGCTACATACGTTGTGTTTGTGTTTACGTTGACTTGTAGAGACCCGAAAGGTCCGTATCCTCCAGTAAGTGACGCAGAGTTTGAAGAGTTAATGAACAGAAACCGTGCAATCTCTAGGAGCGCGCTCTCGAACGCTGTATGCGGGGCAACTTCAGGTAACCCAACCAGCTGCAGTTCTTCAGGGCGACTTTAGGCAACTCAGTCTTTTGTTTTTTCTGCATCATGGGAAAAGCTGTGTTAGCTAATATTCTCCACAATGCTTTCAATTCTTCTCGCAGGGGATTATGCAAACGCCATCAAAACTCTAGAAACAGCCATTGCTGTGATTAAGGAGTCTCGTGTGGCCAATGACGATCGCTGCCGGGTCCTGCTTGCCTCCCTCAAAGACTGTTTGCATGGGATTCAGGACAAAGCCAACTCTTCCAGGTACCAAAGATGAAAGCAGCAGAGCTTCACAGGAAGAATTCTCCTGAAAGGGGAACTATCGTGAAAATTGAATATATGGGATGCACCGACGGATTCCAGGATTCGGCCGAATCCTTGCGCCTGGCCAAACCAAATCTGAAACCTAATTTGCAAATGTAAATTAGGGGCGGAGAGGGAAATCTTCACCAAGGATTCGGCCGGATCCTTCACCAAGGATTCGGCCGGATCCTTCACCAGGGATTCGGCCGGATCCTTCACCAGGGATTCGGCCGGATCCTTCACCAGTGATTCGGCCTGATCCTTCACCAGGGATGCGGCCGGATCCTTCACCAGGGATGCGGCCGGATCCTTCACCAGGGATTCGGCCTGATCCTTCACCAGGGATGCGGCCGGATCCTTCACCAGGGATGCGGCCGGATCCTTCACCAGGGATGCGGCCGGATCCTTCACCAGGGATGCGGCCGGATCCTTCACCAGGGATGCGGCCGGATCCTTCACCAGGGATTCGGCCGGATCCTTCACCAGGGAGTCGGCCGGATCCTTCACCAGGGATTCGGCCGGATCCTTCACCAGGGATTCGGCCGGATCCTTCACCAGGGATTCGGCCGGATCCTTCACCAGGGATTCGGCCGGATCCTTCACCAGGGATTCGGCCGGATCGTTCACCAGGGATTCGGCCGGATCCTTCACCAGGGATTCGGCCGGATCGTTCACCAGGGATTCGGCCGGATCGTTCACCAGGGATTCGGCCGGATCCTTCACCAGGGATTCGGCCGGATCCTTCACCAGGGATTCGGCCGGATCCTTCACCAGGGATTCGGCCGGATCCTTCACCAGGGATTCGGCCGGATCCTTCACCAGGGATTCGGCCGGATCCTTCACCAGGGATTCGGCCGGATCCCAAATAATGCATTCAGTGCATTCCTAATATAAGCTTCAGCATACTGAAATAAGAAGCTTTCTAAATAAAATCAATTAAAAATTCTGCACTGTTTCTGAAATAATCAAGTTTATCTTCACTATTCCTATCTCAGCATCTGTTTCTCGTATTAGAGCTCACTCTATTAAAATAACCAGACTTCACGTCTCTCTACATGCAGGATTTGTGTTATTTTATTTGTACTGGAATCAGTTATTTGAATGATCTCTTATACATCTGCTAGGAAAGGAAGCCCTTATAAGACAGAATGAAGAGAAACGGATGCCGAGAGAGGAATTCTTATTATTACAATACTTCTTGTTTCAGTATGAGGAAGCTTATATTAAACTTTCATTTTCACGATAGTTCCCTTTTAAAGGGGAAGTAAAGTCTAAAATAGAATAATGCTTTATTTTGTATACTAAACATGAATTGTTGGCCACAGGGGGTCACCATCTTGTTACTTTGTTATATATCTTTGCAAGACTAAGACTGTGCACATGCTCAGTGTGGTCTGGGCTGCTTAGGGATCGTCATAAATGATCAAAACAGCACAAGTCAAATAATATCTGCCAGAAGCCGATACAGCAAGACTGATTAATAATCAGAATATACAGACTGCACTGGGTCCTGTGTTGTCATGTCATCTAATGTGGATTTTATAGTTTTTGTATTGTTTAATACAAACTTTCTCCAACTCTGCAGCAAAATAATCCTCCAAATAGAATCCCAGTTTATCTGTTTAAATCTGGCTCCATGATCTTTGTCCCTGCAGCTGGAGTTGGAAACATTAAAACGGACGTAAAGGCAAAAATAAAATCCAATACAAATCTCTACACAGTCGCCGACTGCTCTACAGGGAAACAAACAAAGCTGCTTGAGTTCTGCATGGCTGGGAAGTAAGGCGGGGGCTCCCCCTGCTGTTCATAAGTATGATTGTTTCCCTGCAGAGCAGTTAGGGACCGTCTGACCATTCCTATCCACAGCAGTAAATGAAGGGAGAATGTCACTGCATACAGTCAGTACACATTTTTAATAGTATATTGGATATAGGTTTCTTTTTCATGAAAGATATAAAAAATGGGATTTTATTTTTTTGCCTTTACATGCCCTTTAAGAATTATCTTGAGCTTTAATTTTCTGCCTGTCCACTGTAGGAAGAGACACCGCTCCAGAGACAGATCTCCTAGCCGATCAAGGGAAGGCAGCAGCCGGCGTCACAGAGACTCGCACGACCGATCGGATGAATATTACCAAGAGCGACATCGCGACAAGGATCGACACCGCTGAAAGGTGACCCAAAGTTTGGAAGGGATTAATCATCATTTTTACTACAGGTATGGGACCTGTTATCCAGAATGCTCAGGACCTGGGGTTTTTTCCGGATAACATCTTTCCATAATTTTTTGTACCGTAAAGGAAAACTTTACCCCTCAAACAATGTAGGTCTCTATAAAAAGATATAAAAACAGCTCATATGTAAAACCCTGCTTCATGTAAATAAACCATTTTCATCATAAATATACTATTTTAGTAGTATGTGCCATTGGGTAATCATAAATAGAAAATTGCCATTTTAAAAAATAAGGTCCGCCCCCTTGGATCGTGCGATTCTCGGTGCACACAAACAAACCATACATGTTAGGTCACATGAGCCAATAAACAGACAGAGTTGTGTCTTTTGCTTCCACACTTCTTCCTGTTACAGTTAGAGCTGCAGTATTTCTGGTCAGGTGATCTCTTCCTGTTACAGTTAGAGCTGCAGTATTTCTGGTCAGGTGATCTCTTCCTGTTACAGTTAGAGCTGCAGTATTTCTGGTCAGGTGATCTCTTCCTGTTACAGTTAGAGCTGCAGTATTTCTGGTCAGGTGATCTCTTCCTGTTACAGTTAGAGCTGCAGTATTTCTGGTCAGGTGATCTCTTCCTGTTACAGTTAGAGCTGCAGTATTTCTGGTCAGGTGATCTCTGAGGCAGCACACAGACCATCACAAAATGGTGGTTCAAGAGATGTAAAAGGGCAAGATTTACTTAAATATATATATTATATCGGTATGACAAGATTATTTAATATGCCACTTAATTTGATATAAACGGTCTGTTTCTTAAATATTCATTTTGGGGGGATCGTTTTCCTTTTAATCTGCTAGAAAATCATATAAACATGAAATAAACCCAATAGACTGGTTTTGCCTCCAATAAGGATTAATTATATCTTAGTTGGGATCAAGTACAAGCGACTGTTTTATTATTACAGAGAAAACAGAAACACATTTTTAAGTCTACGGGAGACGTCCTTTACGTAATTCGGAGCTTTCTGGATAACTGGCTTCCGGATACCGGTACATTGAATGTGACCCACTCCAGCATTTCTCTTTGTGTTTCTGTTCCAGGTCTCCATGATGCCACACGCATTTGTTTTTTTTTTTTAAACTAAAGGACTAACGTTGCGTCCTTGTGACCTAATGAAGCTCGCCACTCATCTCCTATTTCATTAGTGACTTCTCCCTTTGTTACTCATGGGATTTTATTCCAGTTCTTGCAAGGACCAACCTGTCTCCTTCAATCACAGCTTTTTCCACCGGCGACCCCCTTGTCCATCAGACTTTTATCAAAGAGGCTGACTTTTCCCGTATCCTCAATCTGCATCTTCTTCCCTTCCAATCATGGAAACGTTGTCTACGACTTCCTTACAATAGCAGATTTTTTTCTTTGCGCTCTACAGTATTCTTTCTTTGCGTTGATTTGTTCCTCGCAGCTTCTAGCTGTAAGAGACGGTGGATTTGTTCAAGCTTCACTGTAAGACTCGGCACTGGGAGGAAATTCTCTAACTATATTGTATGTATCCAGTGTGCAGACTATTGCTGAGGGCATTGCTCAGAAACTGATACCACGTCGGAGAGTGTTTTGGGCAGACGTTAAAAAAGATTTTTCTCTACCTGTGCCCACCCTCTCTCCTATCATGTTCATTACACTGAGTTTGGTGGAAGGAGTTGCGGTAACCTGCTGCGCTGGGAAGGTCGGACAAATATTAGTTTGTTTTTTACCATATCCGAATGTTTCGTTTATTATATAGAGGGGCATTGTAATAGCCTAAGGGTCATGGCACACAGGGAGATTAGTCGCCCGGCAACAAATCTCCTCTTCTTCGGGGCGACTAATCTCCCCGACTGCCTTCCCGCCGGCTAAAATGTAAATCACCGGCGGGATGGCACGCGGCGTGATTCGTTTTCTGATGACGCCTCACGAGGAAACTTCAGACGACTTCGGAAAACGTTTTAGCCGGCGGGAAGGCAGTCCGGGGAGATTAGTCGCCCCGAAGAAGAGGAGATTTGTTGCCGGGCGGCCAATCTCCCCGAATCTGCCTGTGTGCCCTGACCCTAAGGGAAGCCCTGCGTGAAACCCCCTCTGGCGGGGAATTACCCCTCCCAACACCATCAGTTGCTCCTGTTCATTTTCCCTGCCTGGAAATTGTGGAATAAATTGATAATGTTGTTAAACTTTTACACGACTCATCTGGTTTTTGTATCTAACGGCTTCTATATTCAGGGATGTCCCAAATAGAAACTCACAGGCCCAGATGTGGTATTCCAAGGGTTATTTATGACCCTTTTAAAGAGAACTAACCCTCAAAAATGATTGAAGTGGCATATTTTATATAGTGAACTTATTGCACGAGGCTAAAGTGTCAGCTTGTCAATAGCAGCAATGATCCAGGACTTCAAACTTGTCACAGGGGGTCACCATCTTGGAAAGTGTCTGTGACACTCACATGCTCAGTGGGCTCTGATTGGCTGTTGAGAAGCTAAGCTTAGGGCTCGTCACTAATTATCCAGCAGAAAATGAGCTTCCCTGGCTGTAATATAAGCTGATGCTACAGGTTTGCTGATTATTCAATTCTGATGCTAATTGCACTGGTTTCTGTGCTGCCATGTAGTAATTATGTGTATTAATTACTAATCAGCCTTATATTGTGACATTTCTATTCTATGTGTACTGTATATTGTGAGTGGCTCCCTAAGCTCAGTAAGTGACAGCAGCACAGAGCATGTGCAGTGAATCAGCAGAAAAGAAGATGGGGAGCTACTGGGGCATCTTTGGAGACACAGATCTTTACTGCTAAAGGGCTGTGGTTGCCTTGGGCTGGTACAGTTTAGTGCTGATTTTATATGGCAGGAGTACAAAATTTGCTACTAATTCAAGGCTTCTGTTTGCAGTGGAAGAGAGCCATGAAGGAGTCTCTGTTTTTTTTCCTTATCCCCAGTTTCAGTCGGGAGTTGTGCCAGTGTAAAACTATATTTTCACTGTTGCCACTTTTTATTATTCATCTTTCTATTCAGGCCCTCTCCTATTCTTACTCCTATTCCTCCTATTGCTGGGGTAATTTGGACCCTAGCAACCAGATTACTGAAACAGCAAACTGAAGAGCTGCTGAATAAAAAGCTAAATAACTCAAAAACTACAAATAATAAAAAACTGTAACCTGACGTGGCCCCATATTGTGCAACTAACGTGGCCCTATATTGTGCAACTAACGTGGCCCTATATTGTGCAACTAACTTGGCCTTATATAGTGCAACTAACTTGGCCCCATATTGTGCAACTAACTTGTCCCCATATCGTGCAACTAGCTTTGCCCTATATTGTGCAACTAACTTGGCCCTATATTGTGCAACTAACTTGGCCCTATATTGTGCAACTAACTTGGCCCCATATTGTGCAACTAATGTGGCCCTATATTGTGCAACTAACTTGGCCCTATATTGTGCAACTAACTTGGCCCTATATTGTGCAACTAACTTGGCCCTATATTGTGCAACTAACTTGGCCCTATATTGTGCAACTAACTTGGCCCTATATTGTGCAACTAACTTGGCCCTATATTGTGCAACTAACTTGGCCCCATATTGTGCAACTAACTTGGCCCCATATTGTGCAACTAACTTGGCCCCATATTGTGCAACTAACTTGGCCCCATATTGTGCAACTAACGTGGCCCCATATTGTGCAACTAACGTGGCCCCATATTGTGCAACTAACTTGGCCCTATATTGTGCAACTAACTTGGCCCTATATTGTGCAACTAACTTGGCCCTATATTGTGCAACTAACTTGGCCCTATATTGTGCAACTAGTTCTGGTTATGCGGCTGCCATACAGGCTCCCGTAGTTTTGCTTTACTAGTATTATGCTCGGTAATAACACACCATTGCCACAATCTTTGGAGTTAAATGAATTTTACTAAGAAAGGGAGATAACATGCCAATGGAGCAACAGTTCCACGGAGATATATAGTCAAGGAGCACCCGTTGCAAAACCGGATCCACACTTTCTGACGGCGACTGGGTCCCAGGTAACACGGTCCCTACATCACAGCTTAACCAGGTTACTCAGGCTTTTGCTTATAATCATCCATGTGAGCCAGGATCCATCCAGATGGCACCAGGAATGACGCAAACAACGTAACCAAAGCAATGGTTTGTTCCTAAAAAGACACAAAGAGCCCATGAGATGCAGCAGCCGAAATGCACGGTTAATGTTACTGGCAAAAGAGTTAAAGGCTAAATGCAAATGAGTCAACAAGCTTAAAGGGGTAGTTCACCTTTAGGGTCAGGGCACACAGGCAGATTCGGGGAGATAAGTCGCCCAGCGACAAATCTCCTCTTCTTCGGGGCGACTAATCTCCTTCCTGCCAGCGGGATGCCACTCGGATCGATTCGTTTTCCGAAGTTGCTTCACGAGGAAACTTCAGGGGACTTCGGAAAACAAAGTGCTCCGAGTGCCATCCTGCATTTTTTACATTTTAGCCGGCGGGAAGGCAAGCACGCACCTGTTTTACCAGTTCAGTGCTATACTACATTATATTTTCATTACTTTAATACCCTTTCTTTTTTTGGTGTTACCGTTCCTTTAAGGAGGAGGAAGGAGGTATAAGGTATGCAAGGGCCCCATTGTGGGCCCTGGACATCACAGTCAAAAGCTGTGAATATGTCTTCACGACACTGTAAAATTGTATTGTACAGGTATGGGATCGTTATTCGGAAACCCGTTATCCAGAAAGTTACGAATTATATAATGCCTGTCTCCCATAGACTCCATTTTATCCAAATAGTAGTCAAGGAAGTTGTCAGGAGAAAGAAAGAGGCTGCTCTGATGTTCTTCTGCTTAGGAAAGATGTGACAAAGGTTTCTAATTTTATTCCTAAGCAGAAGAACATCAGAGCAGCCTCTTTCTTTCTCCTGACAACTTCCTTGACTACTTGGTGGTCAGACTGGTGGGAAACTGACCAGCAGGTGGCGCTGTTGTAACAAAATTCATTCCTATTAACAGCACATGTATCCCTTAATATCTTGAAATAAAAACAAAATTAAATAATGAATCTACATTGCAGAAGTTCTTAGAACAGCCCCCTCATCAATTTTACATTCACTTGTTTTAAAGGTTTACTTATCCTTTAAAGTCAAAGGCTTAGACAAAGGCTTCTTAGGACCTGTCCACCAATATTAAATTACTGGCTTTGTGCTGTGGGCCTCATTTCTGCCTGTTGGCTATAGCTCTGTAATCCTAAACCCGGAACTGCAGTTTTGAAACTACAACTCCCAGCAGGCTGCTTAGAATTCTGGAGCAGATGTCATGGGTGCAGCTGATGACAATTGAAGGGCACATAATTGATCCAGGCCTCGACTTGTTTTTGACCTAGACATTTGCTAAGGTCATTTGCTGTGGGGAGGAGAGCAGCGACACGCTATATTGCACTTCTGAGTTGGAAAAGCTTTTTTATATATTTTATGCCACCGAGGACGGGGCCCCAGATGTGCAATATCTAGAGTGGCTTCAGTAACCAATGAGCATTGAAAAGATCTGTATCTGTTTAAATTTTCTAAAGGGAAATGATCACGAAAATGAAAATTTAATATAAGCTTTTTCATACTGAAATAAGTAACTTTCTACACACCCCAGCAGGGGTGTGGGCCCTGGTCCAGTTGCACACCCTGCTCCCCCGGTAGTTACGCCACTGCTCTTCACCGGTCCCCGGGCCAAAAAAGGTTGGGGACCGCTGATATAGGGGGGTGGGCTTCCATTCCTAGCAGCTGTATAAGAGCTCACTCAAATAACTGATTCCAGTACAAACAAAATCTAACAAAATAACTGCCTATTGCACAAATTCTGCATGTAGAGAGACATGATGTCTGGTGATTTTAATAGACTGACCTCTAATACATCTTCTAGGCAAAAGGAGCCCCCCCCTATAAGATATATTGGATCATTCATCTGACACCCAACTGCTGAATGAAGGAGAAACAGATGCTGAGAGAGGAACAGTGAAGATAAACTTGATTATTTCAGAGATGGTACAGCTTTTGTAATTAGTTGTATTTAGAAAGTTTCTTATTTTAGTATGATGAAGCTAATCATACATTTTCAATTTAAGCGATAGTTCCCCTTTAAAGTCAGTGAATTTGCTCAGCGTGAAGCAGGTCTTTTAAGAGGGCTGTAAAAAGTTGCCGCGTTTGTATGTATTTGAGCAGTGACCTTCACAAGTGACTTATTTCTAACACCCTTCCTTGTCCTCATAAGGCAATAAACCGCCTCCCTACGGCACTGCCACCTGCTGCGCGCAACTGCCAAATTTGCATGTTTCTCGCCCGATTTGGATATATAATTCACAGGAAACGGCTTCTTGGTGCAAATTCTGATTATTTCTATCGATTAAGGTTCACACAGTGTACAATTGCCATTTACTGGTCTGGTGTTTTAGAGCTGGGACCAGAACCAGTGCGATTAACACGGCACACGCAGGTACAGTCATGTCTGTTTACTAACAAAACAATGGTCGCTTTTTAGTCTGGCAGTGAATGGGTGGGAGATTAATGTAGACATTTTATTATTTTTTGCCCTCACAAAAAAATATATATCGGCTCTATATTGTATTATATCATAATAAAACATAAAAATAAAACATAAAAAAACCCATAAAGGAATATAAAACATAATAAGAAGTATTAGTGGCCCCTCTATTACTCACTGCTGGGGTGAGGGCATCCTTGGCTGGTTTATGTCCTACGCCCGCCTTGCTCATCACATGGGGATTGACAGTCCGGCGCAGGAGGCCGATGGTGCGAGAAAACAGCGACATGATACTTGTCTGACTGTCAGCTTCTCTCTGTCAGGTGTAAAGTTCAAACTGCCGTCTCCCACTGGGAAAGGGAGTGGTTGGTTACACCTAGAACATGCTCATTGGTGGATGGCATTCCAGCACTTTAGAGGTTAACAGCAGATGCAGGGTTTAGCACGTACTTTAATCTATAGATATATATATATAAATATAGGCATGGGTGGTGCTAAGGCGAAAACAATAGGTCCTGATTATCCTTTAACTTTTGTCAACTCCCTCATAGATATCGATATGAGCTTGAGCACTAAGTGCAAAGTAACCTGCTGTTATTATTAATATAGAGACTGGGCAGTGATCATTTATACAGCGACTGGGCAGTGATTCTTCGTCTTTTATAGACGCTGCGCCTGCTAACCCCGCCTCTTTTGTGACGTCATTGGTGGGGCAGGTCAGCGCGGGTCTATAAATGAAACTCGGAAGTGTGGATGTGGGCCCATATCACTAGCAGAGAGCCCAGAATACATGGCAGGTGCACTTAGATACTTTTGTAACCATTTAAGATATGCAAAAAAAATAAAACAATTGTAACTATTTAAGACAAACAGGTCTCTTGAGGAAACCGAGACTCACATCTTGAAGGGTAATTCCACCTTTATTAGCAAAACTGGAATAACACAAAAAACCTGACCCTAAAACCCCCATAACCTGCCAAATTTCGTAAAATCGCCATGGTAATTAGGGGGCGTGGCCACAAATGCAGTGCTGCATGCAGCAAAACTCTTTCTATTTTCAAAATGCTGGGAGGTAATTTATTTAAGTAGAATAAAGCAGACCTTATTAAATTTGCCAATTCTTTTACACATACATTTACATCGGGTTTATTTTTCGGTGAATTGATTTTACACAGCATAATAAATAGGCCCCCTAATGTACCAAATGAATATTTATATATTCTCTGCTTCATCTGCAGCAATCATCATTTATTTTACTGCCTCAAAAAAACTACTATAAAAGAGGGGAGCTTTTATCTCATCCCTGAAAAAGATTTTTTTTTCTAAGGAGGAATTTAAATTCAAATTTAAAGCGAGTCTCCCATCTTGTGCCGCGTTCACTGGCGCTGAAAGGAAATCCAGGAACCATAAAATCAATCTTTTCTTTGTGTTGTTTTTAAATGTTTCAGTGGCTGCTGAGCGCCATGTGGTATTACTTAGCGAGGGAATATATAGCAATGGCAGCTTCTAATTAACTGGACCGAGAGCCCAGGTTTGATGTGTCTGGGCAGTGGCAGAACCGCAGCACGAGATTCCTTCTAAATGCAGATCTCACACGGACACTAAGGGGGTTATTTACTAAACTTCGAATGCCAAAAACCCTGAAAAATTTGTGGGTTTTTTTTAGTATAAAAATCAGAAATCTTAGTAAAAAAAAAAAAAAACACAAATGTTTCAGGATTTATTATACCCCGAGGATGGAAAAAGTCTGAATCCGAAAATCCGGCATCTCGGACCTGCCGAGGCTGCATTTGTCAATGGGAGAAGTTCCAAAGATTTTTTGATCTGCGCTGGGTTTTGTGCAATAATCCAAAGATTTTGCGGTTTTTGTTAAAAAATCACGTGGGAAAAAAATCTTACTATTTTTCAGTTTTTTTCCCGCAAACAAAATTTTTTTGGGTAAAAGTGTATTGATAAATAAGGCGAAAAAACCTGTGCGGATTTGGTTTGGAGTTTTTTTTCATTAACAATTGAGATAAATCCGGACTTTGATAAATGGGCCTCCCCGTAGCAATGTTACCACTTGTATAGAGACTGCTTCATGCCTCGCTTGCTATAGTGCCTGTTACTCCGTATAAAACAAGGAGTTTCACCTCAAAATGATATTTTTGTATGATGATGATGATGATGAAGACAATGTTATTGTAACTGCATATCCAAAGTGGTCTTTGTGTGTGGGTTTTGCTTGTTTATTACATATTGGGGCCTTGATTTAAACGAGACTAAACAGACTGTATGAGTCAGTCCTCTCCTAAGTGGTCTCTATGGGCTCCTCTTCTGATCCAATTGCTTGCCAAATAAGCTTAGGACTACACGGATGTTTTGGCTGGATTGGCGCGATGCGACAAAACGCCGGCGTCAAAATGCATGCGACAGAAATAAGGTAAGTGAAGGCATTTTGTCGCAGTACGTTGGATCGCACGAAAACGTTCGCGTAGTCCTACTCTAAAACTGCCAACTGCTTTCTAGGGGTTTGTGCAGCAAACATTACACCTGCCAGTGCACTCTAACTATAATGTCCATAGGCCTTGTACAGTGAATATATAGTGAATAAAGTACCCCCTCTTGTAAAATATAAGGATATTATAAGTTACCGAGGAGTTTTATGACCATATAAAAACACGAGGCCGAAGGCCGAGTGTTTTTATACAGGTCATGGAACTCCGAGGTAACTTCTAATATCCTCATATTTTACAACTAGGGGTACTTTATTTATTATAATACACAAATTTTAGTGAGTCATGTGACAGAAATGACATCACTACTCACCGTTTATAAGGATATAATTTACAGGATATTCATGGCTTTTGTGTATTATATAGTGAATAAAGTAGGCCCTCTTGTAAAATATGAGGATATTATAAGTTACCGAGGAGTTTCATGACCATATAAAAGTACGAGGCCGCAGGCCGGTGGTTTTATACAGGTCATGGAACTCCGAGGTAACTTCTAATATCCTCATATTTTACAACTGGGGGTACTTTATTTATTATAATACACAAATTTCAGTGAGTCATGTGACAGAAATGACATCAGAACTCACCGTTTATAAGGATATAATTTACAGGATATTCATAGCTTTTGTGTATTATATATAGTCTACACGGCGCATGCGCGAAAGTGAAGAAAATTACTGAATCGCCGGAAGAAGACCCGAATATTACCAAATATGGCCCCCGACGAGCTCCGCTGCGCTGACTCTGCAACAAGGAGTAATTACTGATTTAGGGGTATTTACCTGTGCGGGGGGGGGGGGCAGGGTGGGGGACTATGACGGGTAGGGGATAGGGGGTTTTTATTAGAAAGAGGGTTTAGTTCTCCTTCAAGGAGTCCCGGTTTTATTAGCTATTCTCTATGGGAGGGAGGTTTCCCCAACTGGCCAAAGATCTCATTACCAGCTCCTCCCATACAAGTAGCTTTTCTGTTCAATAAAAATAATAGATTCAGGGTGTTCCTGTATTTTGTATGTTTGCGCAGAATGTGACTCCAGAGGAAGCGGAAATAGAGGTTAATGTGGTGACAATGGGTTTGTGACCTGATACAACAGGAAAAAGTTGTAAATTAATGAGTCTGCGTGAGTGACGGTTACTACGGGTAGGACAGAGTCTAAGTGATTTACTATGGGTAGGACAGAGGTAACTTAAGTGCAAAGTGCAAACAGTTGCAGCCCCTTGAATCCGTGCAGAAAGTCACCAAACAAGATCTGGGACACTGTCAGTCTTGCAAATATACACGACTCATGGCAGGGCCAACGGATCTCATGTCGTGTAAATATGAATTAGTGACTGCACTTGAAGGAACAGTAACACCAAAACATGAAAGTGTTTTTAAAGTAATGAAAATACAATGTACTGTTGCCCTGCTCTGGTAAAACTGATGAGTCTGCTTCCGAAACACTACTATAGTTTATATAAACAAGCTGCTGTGTAGCCATGGGGGCAGCCATTCAAGCACAGGATACACAGTAGATAACAGATAAGTACTACTATAGTTTATATAAACAAGCTGCTGTGTAGCCATGGGGGCAGCCATTCAAGCACAGGGTACACAGTAGATAACTGATAAGTACTACTATAGTTTTTATAAACAAGCTGCTGTGTAGCCATGGGGGCAGCCATTCAAGCACCACTATACCCAGTAGATAACTGATAAGTACTACTATAGTTTATATAAACAAGCTGCTGTGTAGCCATGGGGGCAGCCATTCAAGCACAGGACACACAGTAGATAACAGATAAGTACTACTATAGTTTTTATAAACAAGCTGCTGTGTAGCCATGGGGGCAGCCATTCAAGCACAGGATACACAGTAGATAACAGATAAGTACTACTATAGTTCATATAAACAAGCTGCTGTGTAGCCATGGGGGCAGCCATTCAAGCACAGGATACACAGTAGATAACAGATAAGTACTACTATAGTTTATATAAACAAGCTGATGTGTAGCCATGGCGGCAGCCATTCAAGCACAGGATACACAGTAGATAACAGATAAGTACTACTATAGTTTATATAAACAAGCTGCTGTGTAGCCATGGGGGCAGCCATTCAAGCACAGGAAACACAGTAGATAACAGATAAGTACTACTATAGTTTATATAAACAAGCTGCTGTGTAGCCATGGGGGCAGCCATTCAAGCACAGGATACACAGTAGATAACAGATAAGTACTACTATAGTTTATATAAACAAGCTGCTGTGTAGCCATGGGGACAGCCATTCAAGCACAGGATACACAGTAGATAACAGATAAGTACTACTATAGTTTATATAAACAAGCTGCTGTGTAGCCATGGGGGCAGCCATTCAAGCACAGGATACACAGTAGATAACAGATAAGTACTACTATAGTTGATATAAACAAGCTGCTGTGTAACCATGGGGGCAGCCATTCAAGCACAGGAAACACAGTAGATAACAGATAAGTACTACTATAGTTTATAGAAACAAGCTGCTGTGTAATAGTGGCAGAAATTGAAAAAAGTCTATATGGCACAGGTTAAATAGTGGATAACAGATAACACCATTATGTTCTACAGAGCTTATCTGCTATCTGCAGTGTAACCTGAGCCTTTTCTCCTTTGAATGGCTGCCCCAATTGCTACACAGCAGCTTATTTAATAAATATAAACAACAGTAGCATTTCTGAAGCAAACACAGCAGTTTTACCAGAGAAGGGCGAAACTGCATTCTATTTTTATTACTCTAAAACACTTTTATTTTTTATGTTACTGTTCCTTTAAGTTACATCTGTCCTACCTATAGTAACCTTCAATCACTTAAAAAAAATCACAAATTTTTTGGAATTTATTACTCAGAGGGAAAGTTCAAATCAGAAAATCCGGCATTTCAGACTTGTCAAGGTTGCATATAAGTCAATGGGAGAAGTCCCAATGATTTATTGATGTGCGCTGGATTTCGTGAAATACCCCAAATATTTCAGAGTTTTCGGGCAAAAAAGCATAAGAAATCTGAGTTTTGGGGTGAAAAATCTGAAAAAATCGTTTCCCACAAAGCAAATTTTCTGGGAAAATGTAATAATAAATAAACTTAAAAAACCCAAGTGGATTTTGTAGTAGAAAATGTTGAGATAAAATCAGACTTTGATAAATAACCCCCTTAGACGGGGGTTATTTCGGCAGCATCAAAAGAAATGGACGCCGGTGCAGTTTCGCAAATGTTTCGCCGTTTCACGAATTTCACAGGAAATTTTTTGGTGAAGAGAAACAGGGCAAAGTTTGGCGATGTGTACTTTATTTTCCTGCCGTTTTTTTTACAAAGCATAGTAAATATGTCCCTAAAAGTTTACTTAAAGTAGAAGGAAAGGTTAAAACTAAGTGGGGGTAATTTATCAACACTGGGCAAATTTGCCCATGGGCAGTAACCCTTGGCAACCAATTAAATTGCTGCATTCATTGTTCTACTTGCAGCTGGCTTTAAATAGCTAATCACTGATTGGTTGCTATAGGTAACTGCCCTTGGGCAAATTTGCCCAGTGTTGATAAATGAGCCCCAGTAAGCCTTATCAGAAAGGTCTATGTAAATACACCAGTAAACCCTCAAAGTAATGCTGCTCTGAGTCCTCTGTCAAAAGAAACACCACATTTCTTTCCTTCTATTATGTACTCATGGGCTTCTGTATCAGACTTCATGTTTTATCTTAAACCTCCAGGGCTGGGGCTTGAGCATGCTCAGTTTGCTCATTTCCCTCTCTGCTGTAATCAGAGCCCAGGGCTATAAGTGAGCAGGGAGAGACTCAGAAAGGACATGATGTCACTCGCATTCCTTTCCTTCTATTGTGTACTCATGGGCTTCTGTATCAGACTTCCTGTTTTCAGTTTAAACCTCCAGGGCTAGGGCTTGAGCATGCTCAGTTTGCTCCTCTTCCCCCCCCCCTCCTGTAATCTAAGCCCAGAGCTATGAGTGAGGTGGGAAAGACTCAGGCAGGAGGTGATGTCACACGAAGCTAATATGGCAGCTGCTATCCTAAACAAAAAATGGTTTCTAGAGCTGTTTACTCAGCAGAATTCTGCAGAATAAATATAGCATTCTAGCTTGCACCATTGCAGCTGATCTATTGGCAGTAAAATGCCTTAGTAGCTTTCCTTCTCCTTTAAAGGTGTGTTTGACCTTGGCTCGTTTTACTTTGGCTTGGCTGAGCCCCAGGCATAACAGGACCCGGTGGGTGAAAAAAGTAGGCAAGAGTCCAATAAATATTATTTTATTGTGTAACACTTGTTAGATACTTTACACTGAGGATTTCTCACCTGCCTACAAACAAAACACATGGCAGAAGCAGATTACGTGGGATGCTAGGAACTGTAATTCAAGGGTGTCTGGTAGGGATGCACAGAATTCAGGATTCGCTTCGGGATTCAGCAGGATTCAGATTCGGTCGAATCGAATCCGAATCCTAATTTGCATATGCAGGAAGGGAAATCACATGACTTTTCATCACAAAACATTTTTTCCCACTTTTCCCTTATGCATATGCAAATTAGGCTTCGGAATCTTTCACCAAGGATTCGGCCGAATCCAGAATAGTGGATTTGGTGCCTCCGTGGTTTCAGGCACAGTAACTGGGGATTATGTCGCTCATGTCCTGACTAGGGTTTGCCACCTTTAATGAAAAAGATTACCGGCCAGTGGGGGGCAGGCACAAAAAGGGAGCGATCTGTGGTGCAAAAAGGGGGCGGATCTATGTGGCGTGCTGCAAAAGGGGCGGAGCAACATCACAGCGATGTCCACAGCGCTGGAAAAAGGGTAAGTTCTATGCTAATTGGGGGCAGGCCAAGGGCTTTTTTAATAGGTATTACAAATTACCGGCAACTGCCCCGGCCTTGGCAGGTGTTTTACTGGCTAGGCCGGTAAAATACCGGCCAGGGGGCAACTCTAGTCCAGACCAGGGGAGCAACTACAGAGGAAGCAGACCCAGTGGCTGTAGGGGGGCCCAGGAGGTATAGGGGCCCCACAAGGCTCTAATTCATATACAATTTCAATACATTTGGTAAAACAAATCAACCTCTAGACATTTTGGGAGCCTGAGAAATAATTTGCTGTGGGGCCCAGTAGTATCTAGTTACGCCACTGGTCCTGACCATGAGTCTCTGGGTGATGCATGTGCACCCTTTATTTGTAGGTGTGGGAGTCAGGGGTGATTGGGTTGGGTGTGGGGCAGCAAAAACAATTCCATAATTCAGCGGGATATAATCATTCTCCCAAAATTCACAGGTTAAAGGATAAGTAAACCTTTAAAATAAGTGAATGTAAAATTGATGAGGGGGCTATTTTAAGAAATTTTGCAATGTATATTCATTATTTTTTTTTTTTTTTATTCCAAGATATTAAGGGATACATGTGCTGTTAATATGAATGAATTGTGCTACAACAGCGCCACCTGCTGGTCATTTTCCCACCAGTCTGACCACCAAGTAGTCAAGGAAGTTGTCAGGAGAAAGAAAGAGGCTGATGTTCTTCTGCTTAGGAAAGATGTGAGAAAGGTTTCTAATTTTATTCCTAAGCAGAAGAACATCAGCCTCTTTCTTTCTCCTGACAACTTCCTTGACTACTTGGTGGTCAGACTGGTGAGAAAATGACCAGCAGGTGGCGCTGTTGTAACACAATTCATTCATATTAACAGCACATGTATCCCTTAATATCTTGGAATAAAAACAAAATAAATAATAAATGTACATTGCAAAATTTCTTAGAACAGCCTCCTCATCAATTTTACACTGACTTATTTTAAAGGTTCACTTATCCTTTAATACTATGAATGATATATATATATATATATATTATTTTCCAACTTTTTAAATGTATGTTTTTTTTGGCTGACTAACTGGGATTCGGGTGATACTAAACTTTTATTTTCACGGCCCGTCCATATTCAGCACACAGTGGCTTCTGCCTGATTAATTGTACACAGGCTGCCGGGGTGACATGGCTTCAGATTTACTTCTCGTCGTCATCACTGTCGCCTCTCAGCCCAAAGAAGTCTATTATGCCGCTCACTACCTGGGACAGGTGCACAATACCGATGATCAGTGCCGCCAAGAGCAGAGCAGGGACAGTGAAGTTCCACACCGTGGCCAGCATGTTATAGCAGTGCGCTTTCTTAGCGTATCGCCGCGCCGCCTGCTCGTTTCCTTGCACCTTCTGATCTCGTACCTGGAATGGAAAAAGTGGCAGAGAGAACTGTTTTAAAAGAGAGAAGGTCTTTATATTTTGCTCGGAGTTGCACACAGGGTTGGACTGGGGGGCCAGGGGCCCACCGGGGCTGCTGCTGCGCTCCCGACAAAGGGATGTCACGGCTAGTGTCGGACTGGGGCACCAGGGGCCCACCCAAAAACCTTAGACCAGGGGCCCACTCTCAGTACTATTATCCTTCCTCTCTTCACGTAACCTCTATTCTCCTAGTCTCTATTCTTTACATACTATAATCTATTATTCCATCAATTTAGCCTCTTTGTTCTCATAGAAATAAAGAATGACCATGAAATAGGGCAAATGTTTAGCAACATGAGGGCCCACTGGGCCCACTGGGAGTTTTCCTGGTATTCCGGTGGGCCAGTCCGACACTGGTCACGGCAGGAATAAGTCTCAGGATCTGGGTGCCAATCTGGGCTCCGGGTTTTTTCCCAGTGTGCTGCCAGCCCAGTCCAGCCCTGATTGTACAGCTAATTAAAGTAAAATTAAAAGAATTGGGCTATGAAGGTTACCCATTATATTTTCTACTTCTGTACCAGCCCAAGGCCACCACAACCCTATTAGCTGTACCTCTGAAGATGCCCACCTATTCTTTTCTGCTGATTCACAGCACATGCTCCGGCCTGCTGCCACTTATCTAAGCTTAGAGACCAACTCACAATATAAGAATAACAATACAGGTATGGGATCCGGTATCCGAAAACCCATTATCCAGAAATCATCGAATTACCGGAGTGCCGTCTCCCATTGACTCCATTTTATCCAAATAATACAAATGTTTACAAATGATTTCCTTTTTCACTGTAATAATAAAACAGTCTTCTTTGTATCCTGTACTTGATCCCAACGAAGATATAATTAATCCTTATTGGAAGCAAAACCAGCCTATTTGGGTTTATTTCATGTTTAAATGATTTTCTAGTAGACTTAAGGTATGAAGATCCAAATTCCGCAAAGATCTGTTATCCGGAATAGTCCCACGCATTCTGGATAACAGGTCCCCAGACTTTAGTTCTGGTGTAACAAGCTTGTAGCAGTAGTAAAAACACCACTAATCAAAGGGAAGAAGATAATAGTGGGTGCCTTTCTACTACATCCCTGCAGAGCAGCCCTATTGGACCACTAACCACCACAACATCATTAGCCATAAATGAAAGGAACCCATAAAGTCCAAGGGGCCCAACACTTAACAGCAATGTTGCCTTTGCATTATATATTGACATGTGGGCTTAGTTGGGACAGTTTTAGGGGAGGACTCCACTTGTATTTGTTTCCAGCCATGGGCCTTGGTGTTCATCTACCCATATCCTTCACTGTCCCATCACCAACCAGCTCTTACTGATCCACTCATTAAAGCATAAAGTTCTACCTTTATAAAGGTCCCCATGTTAAATGAATAAAAATAGAAAAATATATATATATATATATATATATATATATATATATATATATATATATATATATATATATATATAATTATATATAAATGAAAATAATGAATGTCCCTTAAAATATACAAAGTATTCTTATATGTTTCTGAGCTACGACCTTCTTACAACTACATTTTAGTTTACACATCCCTTAAAATATTTCTCCATTGGGGCCCTGATTTTAAATATCCAACTGTGATATTGTACACGAATGAAGAAAGTTTCAGAACCTTCTTAGACCCTTCTTAGGTTCTTAGCAACTAAGGATCTCTTGGCGATGTAGAACTACTAGAACTCCAAGCTGAAAGGGAGAACAAAAGTCTGTAGCTGTTGTTGTTGAATTCAATCTCAAAGTTGAAGTTGGAGCTGTCAGTGGGCTCCAGTGATCCTAAAACAATTGCCCTTTCTTCCCTATTCTACAACCAGCCTTATCAATAGTTGATGAGCTTATATCGTGTTCTGAGCCCTCCAAAATTCCCTGACCCCCTAGACTCACCTTGATAGAGTAGATCAGCGCAATGAAACCCAGGCAGAAGAGGTTCAAGTACAACGTGTTGCACAGAGACCAGATCAGGTGATCCCGAATTGGGGCCGGGGCTCCCATTGTAATAATAGTACTGGGAGAATCTGTTTTCTTTGGTTCCTTCTGAATGATCTCCTCCTCCCGTGGGTAATGGGTATCCATATTGCGTCCTGACCAAAAAAAAAGGGAATGGTTGGGGGCCAGTGTAGTGACAAAGGGAAATATATCAGGCAGTTACAGCTCATGGATAGGTGATAAGAATATGACAGATGAGGGTGGCAGTTAGGTGAGACTTAGAGAAAGAGATCTTTGAGTGATAGAAAGATACAGTTCTAGTAGGTAGAAGAGAGAGAGAGAGGCATATAGGTGGATGAGAGTGACATTGAGAGTTACCGTTCAGATACTGAAGTGCCAGGTCAAGTGACAGTTGGTGGGACTGAGTGATAGGTACTGTAGGTAGGTGATACGCTCAGTTCCTGTTCTTGCTGGTAGCAGATTTAGTGAGTGGAGAGGATCTGATTTCAGGAGCAGTGGGTGCAAAGGAAGATTGTCAGGTGTCCCCGCTCTATATAACCACTGACACAGACTGCCCAGCCCCCTCCCTTTCTATATTACAGGGTCCCGTTCTGCACATACTTATTGTGGTTCCCCACTCTTACTTTAAGCTCTTGGTTTGCTAAGCCCGTCTCACTTCATTTTATTTTAAGCAGTTTTTCTTATGTTTTTTTTTTTATGTAATGCTCTGTTGGTGGTCTCTGATTCTTACAATTCAAATAGAGTGTAAGCTCTGTTTAGACAGAGATGCTAATGTTGCCACCTTTCAATTGTTAGGACTGGAGTTAGGGCAGGGTCGGATGCGCTGCAACAAAACGCTGGCATCAGATCGCATGCGACAGAAATAAGGTCAGTGAATGCATTGTCGGATGGGGTCGCAGCATTGATCCGACGCAACACAACTGTCGGCCTCTGCATCCGACAGTCACGTCGCGTCGGATCATTTCCGTTGCATGTGATTTGACGTCTGCATTTTGATGGAGCATGCCGGATCGCGCCAAAAACGTCCATGTAGTCCTACTGTTAAAGGGTGGGGGAGTTAAAGTTGGGACCCCTGTCTGAAAGAGAAAAAATAATTCAGGGATATCTGTGACCGGCAACACTGCAGGCTGGAGTGCAACAACATTCTTGTTCTGTGTTTTAATCTGAGAAAGAATCTCAATCTCAATCATCTCAATATGCAAAGAAATGACTATAAAACATCCGACTTTGATTGGCAGCTCATTTCTGTGCCCATTTTCCAAATTCCTATTGTTTTACAGGGATGTGTTATTGGTTGTACTTTAACCTTTATTGTGCCTGCATTTTGGCTCTTTCATTGCCTCCTAGTGGGCATGTACTGTACGTATATTTACATATAATACACAACAGTCGTGAATATCTTGTAAATGATATCCTTATAAACGATGAGTTCTGATGTCATCAGTTATAAATGGTGAGTTCTGATGTCATCAGTTGTAAACGGTGAGTTGTGATGTCATTTCTGTCACATGACTCACTGAAACTTGTGTATTATAATAAATAAAGTACCCCCAGTTGCAAAATATGAGGATATTAGAAGTTATAATATCCTTATATTTTGCAAGAGGGTGTACTTTATTTACTATATAATACACAACAGTCATGAATATCCTGTAAATGATATCCTTATAAATGGTGCTTAGTGATGTCATCAGTTATAAACGGTGCTTAGTGATGAAACTTGTGTATTATAATAAATAAAGTACCTGAATATCCTGTAAATTATATCCTTATAAATGGTGTTTAGTGATGTCATCAATTATAAACGGTGCTTAGTGATGACATTTGTGTATTATAATAAATAAAGTACCTCCTGTTGCAAAATATGAGGATATTAGAAGTAACCCCGGAGTTCCATGACCTGTTTAAAAACACTCGGCCTTCGGTTTTATGGTCATGGAACTCCTCGGTAAATTATATTAAAACTTTTGCTTAAAGGAAATGTAAAATTCAGTAGCACCCTTCTGCGCACTTTTAAATTTTTGTTTTTAAGATATTACCAGTTTTACGCTGCTGCTAATATAATGAATTTGAAACAGCGACATCTGTCCAGTTCAACCAGCCAGCCACTGTTATAGGAAAGTGAAGTTAGTGAGCAGAGTAAAGTCGGTTGATGTTGTAAAGCCTGGAACTGACCCTAGAAACATCTATTAACTCTTCTTACTTAATTTTCTGCCGATTAAACAGCAGGTGGAGCTGTTGTTTTATGGGTTTCCTTTTAGCTAAGGGCACCTGCACTGATGGGGGGGGGCAAGCGCTGGGCAAGTATTTTTTAAAGGGTAACTAGAACATTCATGAAGTTTTTCCGCCGGGATTTTTGCCCGAAAACCACTAAATCTTCGGATTTTTGCACGAAACCCAGCACAGATCTTCTGAACTTCTCCCATTGACTTATATACAACCTCGGAAGGTCTGATATGCCGGATTTTTGGATTTGGACTTTTTCCATCCTCGGGGTATAATAAATCACAAATATTTCAAATATTTGGCATTCAGACTTTAATAAATAACACTCTCAGAGTCAGGACTTGTAGTAATAACAAAACCACCACTAGATGTCTCCATCCAGCAACGTAGGTGCAAAAGAATCACCGGAAAGCATTTAACAATGTGTGTGCTGTAACTTGTAGGATAAAACCAAAATACAACAGCCTGTGAGCCCACACAAGAAGAGGGTGTTTACTTTCTGAATATATAATATGTATTCTGCAACCACTAAAGATCACTTGTTTTTGCATTAAATAAAACCAATGGGATTGTTTTGCCACCAATATGGATTGATGAAACATTTTTACCCCCAGCCCCCAAGTACAAGGTACTATTTTATTATTACAGGGAACATTTAAATAAACTTGAATTATTTCCATAAAATGGACTGTATTTGTAAAGGCTTTGCTGTAATTCAGAGTTTTTCTAAGTTTCAAGATAAGGGGTCTTGAACTAAAGGGGTGGTTCACCTTTAAAGGGATACTGTAATGGGAAAAAAACATTGTTTTCAAAATGAATCAGTTAATAGTGCTGCTCCGGCAGAATTCTGCGCTGAAATCCATTTCTCAAAAGAGCAAACAGATTTTTTTATATTCAATTTTGAAATCAGACATGAGGCTAGACATATTGTCAATTTCCCAGCTGCCCCAAGTCATGTGACTTGTGCTCTGATAAACTTCAATCACTCTTTACTGCTGTACTGCAAGTTGGAGTGATATCACCCCCTCCCTTCCCCCCCCCCAGCAGCCAAACAAAAGAACAATGGGAAGGTAACCAGATAACAGCTCCCTAACACAAGATAACAGCTGCCTGGTAGATCTAAGAACAACACTCAATAGTAAAAACCCATGTCCCACTGAGACACATTCAGTTACATTGAGAAGGAAAAACAGCAGCCTGCCAGAAAGCATTTCTCTCCTAAAGTGCAGGCACAAGTCACATGACCAGGGGCAGCTGGGAAATTGACAATATGTCTAGACCCATGTCAGATTTCAAAACTGAATATAAAAAAATCTGTTTGCTCTTTTGAGAAATGGATTTCAGTGCAGAATTCTGCTGGAGCAGCACTATTAACTGATGCGTTTTGAAAAAAACATGTTTTCCGATGACAGGATCCCTTTAAGGTAACAGCAACTTTTCAACTGGTTTTCATTATTTTATTTTTTTATAGTTTTATAGTTATTTGCCTTTTTCTTCTGACTCTTTGCAGCTTTCAAATGGGGGTCGCTGACTCCCTTCTAAAAAACAAATGCTCTGTAAGGCTACAATGTAGTGTTATTGACACTTTTTATTACTGATCCTTCTATTCAGGCCTCTCCTATTCATATTCTAGTCTCTCATTCAAATCGGTGCATGGTTGCTAGGGGAATTTGGACCCTAGTTACCAGATTGCTTAATATGCAAATTGAAGAGCTGCTGAATAAAAAGCTAAATAACTCAAAAACATTCAGTAATAAAAAATGACAATTGCAAATTGTCTCAAAATATCACTCTGTAGTCTACGTCATACTAAAATTTATCTCAAAGGTGAACAACCCCTTTAATGTTTAAAGGGGAACAATTGCGAAAATGAAAATTCAGCATTAGCTTCATTATACTGAAATAAGAAACTTTGTAAATACAATCAATTAAATATTCTGCATTGTTTCTGAAATAATCAAGTTTATCTTCACTATTCCTCTCTCAGCATCTGTTTCTCTTCATTCTGTCTTCATGCAGCAGTTGGGTGTCAGATATTCACTGACAGTTAGATCCAATATATCTTATAGGGGGGCTCCTTTCCTAGCAGATGTGTTAGAGCTCACTCAAATAACTGATTCCAGTACAAACAAAATCTAACAAAATAACTGCCTTTCGCACAAATCCTGCATGTAGAGAGACATGATGTCTGGTGATTTTAATAGAGTGAGCTCTAATACATCTTCTAGGCAAAAGGAGCCCCCCTTTAAGATATATTGGATCTAACTGTCAATGAAGACCAATTGAAAAGTTGCTTAGAATTAGTCATTCTACGACATACTAAACATTAACATAAAGGTGAGCCATCCCTTTAAGGGGTCTTTGCATTTTCTTATTGTTTCCCTAAGCAGAAGAACATCAGAGCAGCCTCTTTCTTTCTCCTGACAACTTCCTTGACTACTTGCTGGTCAGACTGGTGGGAAACTGACCAGCAGGTGGCGCTGATGTAACAATATTAACAGTACATGTATCCCTTAATATCTAGGGAAAAAAAGAAAATAAATAATGAATGTCAATTGCAAATGTTCTTCGAATAGCCCCCTCATCAATTTTACATTCACTTATTTTAAAGGTTTACTTATCCTTTAAGCATTCATAGCTGTTGTAAACTCGTTTAAAAATCTCAGCTGTCAATCAAATATTGCTTGCCCCTCCTCTATGCCTTAGAGTATTTTTTAGGGTCCCCTTTTAGACAGAGTTGCTGTCATTTGCCAGACTGGAAGTAGCAGGAAGAACTCCCCCCCCCCCGTATACACAAAATCAGTAACTATTTCAACTATATCAAAACTCTCCCTTTCAAAACCAAACCAATATGCAAAATATTACACACTATTTTATGCAGATAACAAACCCTTTTATTCGAGGGTAGTTGGAATCCTGGGCTGCAAACTACTGCTCCTCCCCCAGCCTTGTTTCTACGGCAGAGACTGCGGAGAAAATTGTTTTTTTTTGCAGCAGAGATGAGAACTGGCTGTTCCTTTGCCTTTCTTTAGACGTCCCACAGTAGAAATATGCAGCTCCACAATCCTTTCCCGACCCCATTGTAGTTATGGGGGAAAGAAGTTCTGCGCCTCTGGGAAAGGAAACACGACTTTTTCTTAAAGGAGAAGGAAAGGCTTCGGACACTTGGGGGTGCCAAATGTTAGGCACCCAAAGGGATTGTATTGACTTACCTGAAACCCCCGGTCGGTGCTCCTTTCTTTTCAATTGTTTTTATTGACATTTTTGAATAAACAAAAAGAACAAGGAGCAACAAAGTTAACAAAAACATCAAAAAAAAAAAAAAAACAATACCAAAATTCATCAAGGAAAAAAAAAAAATTATATAAAATAAGATAAGATAAACCTTCCTATCAACAAAATATAACAAAATATTTACCCAAATAAAAAACAAAAAAAACCCCCAAAAATTATCACATCCTCAGTCAATCTTAGAGCTTCAATGAGCAGAGAAAGAAGAATTTTCATCTGAATTATACAAAAAATTTTCGATGTAAGTTCTATCTTCCGACTTCAGAATGTTAAAAAGGGGAGGGGTCGGTGCTCCTATCAGAAAACTGCACCGGCTCAGGGTTATTCCAGTGAGCACCACGGATTCCGTCTTCTTTTTTCTTCAAATTTCCCGGGGCAAATGCATACGCAGTTGAAAGAGCGACTTTTTAGTTAAAGTTTTTCGTTGTACTGCGCATGCAGGGCCGGAACTAGGGGTAGGCAGAAGAGGCACGTGCCTAAGGCGCAAAGTAGAGGGGTGCCAGGCACGTACTTCTTCTAACGCCTTCCCCTAGTTCGGACCGTTGAGCGGTAGCTTTCGTCTAAAAGCGAGTGTGCGCATGCGCATTAACGCTTCCTCGGTGCATGCGCATTATCATTTCCCCGGCGCTTGCGCTCTTCCTTGCATGCGCACCCGCGCTGCCTCTGCTCTTCTGCGCATGCACAAGCAGTGGAGGGGCGACGTTGTCGGGCAGGTTGCCTAGGGCACCCGGCTGACTTGGCCCGGCACTGTGCGCATGCGCAGCCGCGCAATGAAGGAGGAAGACGGGAGAAGAAGCTCCGTGGTGTTCACTGGTATAACCCCGGGCCGGTGCAGTTGATGATAGGAGCACCGACTTTTCCTTCTGCTTTAAAGGAAAGATATTCCAAACTATTTTTGCAGTTAGTCTTTATTCGTTATTATCAGTGGCGTAACTATAGAGGAAACAGACTGCGGGGGGCCCAGACTGTGGGGTCTTCTTCCTCTAGAGCAGTAGAAAATTCCACCCTCCTCAGCTGTTTTCTTACCCGCAAGTGGTAAGGAAAACACAGAGAGCAGAGGAGGGAGGAGGAGGAGGGTAGCTGGCCGGCGGAACACTGG
The DNA here is from genome assembly GCF_017654675.1 of Xenopus laevis. Taxonomy (NCBI): domain Eukaryota; kingdom Metazoa; phylum Chordata; class Amphibia; order Anura; family Pipidae; genus Xenopus; species Xenopus laevis. The sequence continues at coordinate 6,934,658 of NC_054378.1, forward strand.
GAAAAAACCAGCCCAGACCTGCTCCCTGCATGAAGCCTTTGCCTCTGCTTCTGACCTCCCTACCTGGCCTCCAGCGGGGCCACAAGAAGATAAATGTACAGTACATGTGGGGGGTTGTGGCTCAGGCAGGAGAGCTGGAGGGGGTTTGATGCTGTGGTACCTTAAATGTGAACCGCCCCCTAATAATAATAATAATAATAATAATATTAATAATAACAGGAACGGCAGAAGAAGTAGAAAGAAGAGTCTGGAAGGATCAACAGCAAGAGAGAAAAAGAGCAGCAGGAGGGCTCACAAAACCAAAAAGAACAATAGCAACTGCTCCGATCAAATCCAGATCCCTGGCCAAGGATTCATAAGAAACAGAAACCAGAAACTACAAAAAAGATATTTCTCAGGCAGCTTTATGAATTGCAAAATTCCTGTAAAAGCCGCTGGTGAATCATGTGTGGAACAGTGATGCCGTGCCAAGTAAAAACAGTAAAAACAGTGCAACTTAAAGGGGCAGTATCCCCCCTTGTTCAACATGAGGAATGCATTGAAACGGGCGGGTGCCAACCATACTTTTTACCTAATGGTTTTTTTTTTTTGGTTATTATTTGTTGAGCTAACCAGTGCAAACAGGGATGATGAAGTGACTCCATGGTTGGTCCTTGCGAGGTAGATACAGTAAACTAGTGTACAGATAATCTGCCTGAATAATGAACTCCTGATAGCAAAGCAGTCACGACAAAAGGGTGAAGGGGGTGGATGTATAATGGTAATTAGGGTTGCCACATTTTCTAAAAATTTTTACCAGCCGGAGGGGAGGGCGAGAACAAAAAGGGGCGGTCCATGATGTGAAAGGGGGTGGAGTCACTCACAGTGATGTAAAAGGGGGCTGAGGAACACACGCGATGGCCAGAAACCTGAGAAAAAAGGTAAGTACTGAGCGAATTGGGGCAGGCCAAGGGCTTTTTCTTAAGGGTATTACAACTACATTGCCGGCAGGGCAGCCATCAGGGGGGACAGGGGGGGGGGAGTTGTAGGGGGCCCCAAAGGTAAGGGGGGCCCAGGGACGCCGCACTTTCTTGATTAGCCGGGCCCCCCCTGCTTTTGGAGAGCTGCTGACTTCGGCAAGGAAGGGCGGGAGCACAAGGGGAGGTATCTTCTGTCCATTCCTTTCCCTTATTGGTCACTGATTAAGTCCCGGTTGAGCTTCTCAGGGATTGGATAGCTGAGGTTTGAACTTCCCCTCCATCTCACCCAATCACCATGCAGCTTTACAGGACTTGAAATTCTGTGACCAATAAGGGAAGAAAATGCTGTCACTGGAAGAAGATGCACCCACCTGTGCTCCCCTCCACCCTTCTGTAGTTGGCAGCTCACTGACAGCAGGTGGGCCACACTAATGAAGTAAGTGCAACATGGCAGGGCCCCCCTAAAGGTAACCCTTTGTGGTCCCTGTTATGTGGTGGGGCCCTGGGCACCAATTTTTTTTTACATGGACGTTTAAGGGGGGCCCTGACCACCAATTTTCCTACAAGTGGGGGGGGGGCCCGGCCACCAATTGTTTTTCCCCATGTGAGGTCCTAGCCACCAATATTTTTTAATGGGGGGCCCTGGCCACAAATGTTTTTTTTAATGGGAGGGCCCTGACCACCAATATTTTTTTATTAACATGTGGGAACCATTGCCACCAATGTTGTTTTAGTGTGTGGTGGGTGGTGGACCTGTGGGGTGGGGAGAGCAGACCTGTAGGTGGGGCTTGTGGTGGGTGCAGCCCAGGGGGCCGAGGAATCTTTTTCGTATGGGGCCCTGCGATTTCTGATGGCGGCCCTGATTGCCGGTAAATTTGTAATACCGGCCCTGGCCTTGGCATGTGTTTTAACGGCTAGGCAGCTAAAATACCGGCAAAGGGGCAACCCTAATGGTAAGCTAAAGGCCCCCATACACGGGCCAATAAAAGCTGCTAAAAGACCAAGTCGGCAGCTTATTGGCCCATTTGTAGGACCATCCGACGGGCGTCCCCAATCGATATCTGGGCAAAAGTTGGCCAGATGACGATCGGGCAGGGTTAACAATCCCGTCAGATTGCGGCTGCATCTGTTCGGTGATGTGGTCCCGTGATCCTACTGCCTGTATTGCCACGATCGGATCAGCCCGATATCGCCCACCTCAAGGTGGGCATATGGGGGAGAGATCCGCTCGTTTAGCGACATCCCTGTGTATGGCCACCTTAATAATCTGCCTCGCAAGGATCAAGCATGAAGTCGCTTCAATGTCTTTAGCTGGAAAAAAAAAACATTTTGTGATTGAAATAATTGGCAAAAAATATTGGAAAATTGTGGTATAATGCTCCTTTAAAAGAAGAAGCTCACCTTCGAAAATTTACTCCACTTACAATAGCTTCTTTCATTGTGGCTTCCTTTTTTTTCATTCCCAGCATTTTTTCAAAGTGTGCATTTTAAAGCAGAGGTCTGCTCAAATAATAACAGCAAAGTCAATTGAAGCAGCTTTCCAATTTATATCAATTAAAAAGTTTCAATTCTGAAATTTCCCTCTGTTGCTAAAAATGTTTCATTCTCTGGAAGGACGTCCCCTTTTTTCATTTTCCCATGTTCTCTTGTTATTCCCAGAAGTGAGTGACGCTCATCAAATGAATTTTCCACAATCGCCTATTCTTAGTAACGTTGCAATTTTCCTTCGTTATTCATTTCTAATAGTTGGCCGTCCTTTTCTGGCTCTTTCCAGCTTTTCAAATAAGGGTCACTGACCCCGGCAGCTAAAAAAAACTGTTCTGTTCTGCTACAATTGTTATTGTAACTTTTCTATTCATTATCTTCCTTGTCAGTTCCACTCCTGGTCTTCTTCCAGTCTCCCACTTAAACCACTGCCTGGTTGTTAGGGTAATGAAGACCCTAGAAACCAGATAGCTGATGCAATACCAAACTGGAGAGCCACTGAACAAAAAAGTTAAATAACGGAAAAAAACACTCAGGATATCAATAGCAACTTCATTCTAAATGTTAGCTAAAGGGGTGATTCACCTTTTAGTATGTTATAGAATGTACAGTTCCTAACAACTTAATAATAATATGTAATATGTCTTCATTATTTACAGTTTCTGAGTTATTTGCCCTTTTCTTCTGACTCTTTCCAGCTTTCAAATGGGGGTCACTGACCCCATATAAAAAAATGAATGCTCTGTAAGGCTACAAATTAATTGTTATTGCTACTCTTTCTATTCAGGCCTCTCCTATTCATATTCCAGGCTCTTATTCAATTAAATTCATGGTTGTTAGGGTAATTTGGACCCTGGCAACCAGATAACTGAAATTGCCAACTGGGGAGCTGCTGGATAAAAGGCCAAATAACTCAAAAACCACAAATAATAAAAAAAATGAAAACCAACTGCAAATTGTATCAGAATATCACTCTCGACATCATACTAACAGTTAATTTAAAGGTGAACAACCCCTTTAACAGTTACACTGACCCAAACAAAAGGGGTTTCAATAGAGTGGGTTTCTCTTTCTTCCTATCCCTTCGGATCAGTTACAACCCTAATCTAGGGGCCATATTTATCAAGGGTTGATTTTCGAATTGAAAAAAATTTCGAAATTCGAGATTCAAAAAGACCAACCGCAATTAAGTCGAAGGTTTTTTTTGGTCGAATAGGTCTGTTTTTGATCGAATAGGTCGAATAGGGCCGGATCCAAATTGTACGAATCGAAAGAATAGCGCATTCGATCGAATTTGATTCGAAGTTTTTCCCAAAAAAAAACTTAGATATTTCAAAGTCCACCAATTGACTCCAAATAGGTTCTAGGAGGTCCCCCATAGGCTAAAACAACAATTCGGCAGGTTTTAGGTGGCAAATGTTCGAAGTTGAATTTTTAATTTTTTTCAAATTCATGTCGAATTTGGACTATTCCCTAGTACACTAAAAATAGCTAGAAATTCGAATTTTTTTCATTAGAAAATTCACCTTGACCTTTGATAAATCTGCCCCTAGGAGTATCATACAGTCCATTAAAGGAGAACCAATCCCTAAAAATGAATTTAGCTAAAAATGTCATATTTTATAAACTAAACTTATTGCACGAGGCTAAAGTTTGAGCTTGTCAATAGCAGCAATGATCCAGGACTTCAAACTTGTCACAGGGGGTCACCATCTTGGAAAGTGTCTGTGACACTCACATGCTCAGTGGGCTCTGATTGGCTGTTGAGAAGCTAAGCTTAGGGCTCGTCACTAATTATCCAGCAGAAAATGAGCTTCCCTGGCTGTAATATAAGCTGATGCTACAGGTTTGCTGATTATTAAATTCTGATGCTAATTGCACTGGTTTCTGTGCTGCCATGTAGTAATTATGTGTATTAATTACTAATCAGCCTTATATTGTGACATTTCTATTCTATGTGTACTGTATATTGTGAGTGGCTCCCTAAGCTCAGTAAGTGACAGCAGCACAGAGCATGTGCAGTGAATCAGCAGAAAAGAAGATGGGGAGCTACTGGGGCATCTTTGTAAACACAGATCTTTACTGCTAAAGGGCTGTGGTTGCCTTGAGCTGGTACAGAAGCCCAAAACATAATGTACAACATTTCTAGCTACTTCTTTAGTTAGGCTTTAGTTCTCCTTTAACCAGAATGCACTGCACAGAGCATAGCTACATACTAGTATCCAACGTTCATTTATTTTAAAATTGTATTTTCATAAATTGTCTGCCATCACCAGGTGGTATAACAGCCCCAGACCCTGGTTCAGAACAGGTATATTTTATCAGCATAAAATCGGAGGCCTCTTTTGTAATGTGAAGTTATTTGTTACAGGACATAAGTGCGGTGATACCTGTGCCAGGTGCTCCAAGCAAAGGTGCAGTGTTAGCTCAGTTATATGACATGTTTGCACAGGCCTGGTACAACTGTCAGAAACAGAATTCAAACCCAAGTACTAGAGACACTTGCATTGAATGTTCCATGACTTATCCTGGCATTTAATTTGCTCATGGTGTTCAGTACAAGGTTTGGCCTCACCTGACCCCTTAGCTGATATAACGGTAAAAAAATATATAAAAATATCGCCCCTGCTTATCAGTTTTTAAATATTGGAGCAGACATTGTGCAAGCAGAGAGAACATGCACACAGGCTATAACTAACTAACCCACCTACTCTCCATACATATAAATCTTCTTTTAATTTAACGTTGAATATGTTATAGGCAACGTTTCAATTGGTCTTGATTATTTTTGAATTATTTGCCTTTTTCGTCTTCTGGCTCTTTCCAACTTTCAAATGGGAGAGTCGCTGACCCATCTAAAAACGAATGCTCTGTAAGGCTACAAATGTATTGTTATTGCTACTTTTTATTCCTCCTCTTTCTATTCAGTCTCTCTCCTATTCTCTTATTCAAATCAGTGCCTGGTTGCTGGGGGAATTTGCTGAGATTGCAGGCTGGAGAGCTGCAGAATAAAAAGCAAAATAACTCAAAAGCCCCAAATAGTAAAAAAATGAAAAGCAATTGCTAATTGTCTCAGAATAACCCTTTTGAGGTCCTAACTGACTGTGCAGATAATATTCTAACACTGGGCAAAATGACCCAAGTACAGTAACGTACAGCAACCAATCAGATATTTGCATTCATTATTCTACCTGAAGCAGACTGATCAAAGTCCATGGATTGCTAGGGGTTACTGCAGTAAGGCAACTTGCCAGTTGTTCCTATTGTTTGCAAATGATGAGGCCATTAGTGATGAGTGAAACAATTCCATTTCCAGACCCGGATTTCCTCCTTCGGCTCCCCATTGTCTGCCAGGTCCTAGCGCCCGCCCGTCCGGTTTTGCGCACCCCCCAAGCACATGAACGTACTCACCGGTTCGCTGGGGAACTGAAAAATGAAAAATTATGGAAGCCACAAAATTTTGCCAATTGTATTGGAATCAATAGGAGTCAATGGAGTATATTTACCAGAGTGAAATTACAGATTGCTGCCTCTCTCCATTCATTCGAGTCAATCTTAACACAACGATGTGGCAGAAGTGTGAAACTTGTAGGCTGCTTTTTCGCAAAATTCTAGAGCCAATTCTCAAAAAAAAAAAAAAAAAAAATACACTTGGCAAAACTTCAAATTTCCCAGCGAATCTGTTTCTGGAAAGGAAAATGCACTTATCGCAAAATGCACTATGGGAATGGGAGATTTCTTGCTATTGCGATTAGTGCATTTTCCTTTTTCTGAAGCCTAAGTGTGGTGTATATTTTATATTTCATATTTGTGGGATTTCGTATGATTTAAAGGGATACTGTCATGGGAAAAAACATTTTTTTCAAAATGAATCAGTTAATAGTGCTGCTCCAGCAGAATTCTGCACTGAAATCCATTTCTCAAAAGAGCAAACAGATTTTTTTGTATTCAATTTTGAAATCTGACATGGGGCTAGACATATTGTCAATTACCCAGCTGCCCCAAGTCATGTGACTTGTGCTCTGATAAACTTCAATGACTCTTTACTGCTGTACTGCAAGTTGGAGTGATATCACCCCCTTCCCTTTCCCCCCCCAGCAGCCAAACAAAAGAACAATGGGAAGGTAACCAGATAGCAGCTCCCTAACACAAGATAACAGCTGCCTGGTAGATCTAAGAACAACACTCAATAGTAAAAACCCATGTCCCACTGAGACTCCTTCAGTTACATTGAGAAGGAAAAACAGCAGCCTGCCAGAAAGCATTTCTCTCCTAAAGTGCAGGCACAAGTCACATGACTTGGGGCAGCTGGGAAATTGACAAAATGTCTAGCCCCATGTCAGATTTCAAAATTGAATATAAAAAAATCTGTTTGCTCTTTTGAGAAATGGATTTCAGTGCAGAATTCTGCTGGAGCAGCACTATTAACCGATACGTTTTGAAAAAATTTTTTTTCTGATTACAGTATCCCTTTAACATTGGATGGTTAATATATAGATATGACATACAGGTTTTGACCAAATTCCCTTTATTTGAATAATAATTTCCTTTTATTTATTTCTGTTATGATTACTGTTACATGATATAAGTATGTAGCTAAGATGTATGTAATTTTCCTTCTGGTTGAATGTTAACATAATTGTCCCCAATTAGTATTTACTTACCAGGAGTTGGTTTGACTTCCTGTTGCACTTAAATGGGAATTTAATGGTTAATTATTTTATAGGGAGGGGTTTAGGTGTCTATTTCTACTGGGAAGAGGGGTTTGGATATCTTTTACTTTTGAGGAAGTGGCGAAAGGCCACGAAACGCGTCAATCGTGATATATTGATCACTGAACCATATTCATGCTTTTAACTATATTCAATAAATGAAGCAGTGGCGTAACTAGTTGTTACTGGGCCCCATAGCAAATTCAATTTAGGGCCCCAAAATATTTATAAGTTGGCCTATTTTACCAAGATATATTAAAATTGCTAATTAATGAGGGTCTCACTGGGCCCCCTACACTCCTGGGCCCCCCTGCAACCGCAGGGTCTGCTTCCTCTATAGTTACGCCCCTGAAATGAAGATTTTAACTAATACACCAAGTGCTCCGTATGAACTGTTGTACACTCATCCCTTGAGGTCATTCTCATTTAGGAGTTTCAATTCTAGTAGGGTGGCCGGTAAGAATGATAGTTGATCCCAATGTTATTAATTGGGAAAATATATAAATATATAGGAAGGCCGGTATTTTTTCCCAGAAAAGGTGGCAACCCTACATTCTAGTGAGGCCTGAAAATACAAAAGTGCAAACGGAGGCTCCGTCCCTCTCCTCCCATTGTCGTGCACCCCTCAACTTCTGTCAGGGGGACATGTGATTTGTCCTGAATGTGCTCTAAAGAACCCAAAAGTGCAATGTGACTTTTCAGTGCAAGCTATAACCTAAAGCATATATATAATTCTTAATTAAAACAATAGGCAAAAAGTAGGTTGAGCACAAGTCCCTATTCATTGCGCTCATGCTGCTTTTAAAGGATAAGTAAACCTTTAAAATAAGTGAATATAAAATTGAAGAGAATGCTATTCTAAGATATTTTGCAATGTACATTCATTATTTATTTTGTTTTTATTCCAAGATATTAAGGGATACATGTGCTGTTAATATGAATGAATTTTATTACAACAGCGCCACCTGCTGGTCATTTTCCCACGAGTCTGACCACCAAGTAGTCAAGGAAGTTGTCAGGAGAAAGAAAGAGGCTGCTCTGATGTTCTTCTGATTAAGATAAAAAAAAAAAATAGAAACCTTTCTCACATCTTTCCTAAGCAGAAGAACATCAGAGCAGCCTCTTTCTTTCTCCTGACAACTTCCTTGACTACTTGGTGGTCAGACTGGTGGGAAACTGACCAGCAGGTGGCGCTGTTGGAACAAAATTCATTCATATTAACAGCACATGTATCCCTTAATATCTTGGAATAAAAAATGAATAAATAATGAATGTAAATGACAAAAGTGCTTAGAATAGATCCCTCGTCAATTTTACATTCACTTGTTTTAAAGGTTTACATATCCTTTAAATCTCTGCCGCAGGCAAACTGAATAAAACATTAAACCTGTTTTTCAAGAGGGAGCATTTTCCTGGTAAATTTCACTGGGGGTGAGCTCACATGCAATACCCACAATTAGCCGGATTTTAATAAGGGAAAGTCAGACAGGCAAACAGTTTATTTGCAACTGGATTACGGTTGCTCGGCGGCTCCAGCTGTGAGCAGGAGCAATAGATATAAATTCAGGGAAATGCAAACACAAAACAGCTGCTGGGAGAGGCCTGAACAAAACAGCTTCTGTCCTGAATGGTGTGTATCTTTGTATTGGCAACCTAAATCGTGCCATTGATTTTTATGGGAACTTCCCGATATTGTAAATGCCTTTAATGCACATTTCTGGCACAAGACTGACCTGCACCCGCAGTGCCAAATTATTCCCATTGATGTCAATGGTAGGCAGCGAGGGTCTTCAATCCTTTTCCTGATGAGTGATCGCACTAGAGGGGCAAATTCACTAAAGGGCGAATTTTCGCCACACTCCGCGCCACTTCATCAGGTGTAAAATCGTAACCGCTAATTCACTAAAATGCAAAGTTGCGTCTCAGCAGCCGAACGCTGGCGAAGTTTCACTAGCATTACATTGCCTGGACGAGCATTTCATATCGAATTTTCGCTAGCGTTCATTTCTGTCTAACGAAACTTCGCTAGCACTCTTGCGCTTAGGTTATTTTGAATAGGGCGGGTACCTAAAAGTCGTGGGCACTATTTAAAAACAGATTTTCAATGAGCCATATTAAAGACAAAAGAGATCCTCTAATGCCGTAGACATGAGCCCACCCTTATATAAATGTATAAATTTGTTCACACATAAATCTTTAATAGTTCGGACTATTGAAGGCAATCCCGCTTTAAAAAAAAGAAGTCGCCAGCTTTTTTTTTTTTACAACGAATACATTTTCAGGATACAGGATATGATGTAAGTGACATAAGATTGAGGAAGATGTTTGTTATGTTTTGGGTAGCCGAGGATGAGTAGAGTATAACAGCGCTTTATTAGCAGGCTCATGCAGCCATTACACAACAGTAACTTTCACTTTTAACATACCTCCCAACATTTTGGAAGTAAAAAGAGGGACAAAAATTTTTTTTTCCGCACGTAGCGCAGCAATTTTTGACCACACCCCTTTCTGTGGTCACACCCCCTAATTACCATGTTTTTTTTACAAAATTTGGCAGGTTATGAAAGTTTGAAAGTATTTCTCCTTATCTAAACTGTGTTTTTGCGTCTCAAAATTGTTACAAAGTATCTTATTTGCACCTGTTAGCTGTTCTGGGCTCTCTGCTAAAAGTAAATTAAGTGAGAAACTTTGTTTCTTTTTCTGGCTGTTCAGTGCAGAGAAAAGAGGGACTTTCCAGTACAAATGAGGGACTGCGGGTTGAGCTGTCAAAAGTGGGACTGTCCCTCCGAAAAAGGGACAGTTGGGAGGTATGCTTTTAAGCTACCAGGAAGTATGGACAGTATGTCTGAGCACAGTGACATCTACAATCACTTGGGGGTGCCTAACATTTGACACCCCTAAGTGGAAGATGACTTTCCTTCTCCTTTAACCATGGGCCATGAATCTTATATACCATCACCCTTACTCTTTCCTATCTTTATCACTGCTGCCATACATGGACAAAAAAAAACAAGCAGACCCTGGAAAAGGTAGAAAAGGGTTAATGCTCTGTGCTTTAGAAATGCAGCCACACCCCCTAATTACCCCCCTAATTACCATGCTCATTTCACAAAATTTGGCAGGTTATGAAAGTTTTATTACAGTTTTACTAATGAAGGTGAATTGCCCTTTAAGCTGAGTCTAACTTCTCCCAAGGGACCTGCTTATCTTATATTGTTACAATTACTTATTTGTTTATCTAGAAATTATTGCAAAAGTATCTGATCTGCAGCTGTGGCTGTTCTGGGCTCTCTGCCAAAAGCCAATTAAGTTAGAAACATTGTTTCTTTTTCTCGCTGTTCAGTGCAGAGAAAAACAAGGACTTCCCAGTTCAAACGAGGGACTGCGGGTTGAGCTGTCAAAAGAGGGACTGTCCCTCTAAAAACGGGACAGTTGGGAGGTATTAGGGGCCCCTATACCTCCTGGACCCCCTACAGCCGCAGGGTCTGCTTCCTCTGTAGTTACGCCCCTTTCTCGGTGGCAACCCTAGGTGGAGTTTAGGTTGCCATCTGCTCAGGAAGAAAACAGAAACGGCAGAATCTCCTGGCACCACCTGTCATAGCAGAACAGCCACATGCTGGCGTTGATAGATAAGCTTCTTGCATGTTTACTGTCTGTGACTTCACTTTGAAGGAGGATTATCAGCTTTTTATCCAGAGTATTTCAGGCCTGGGAATGTACTCGGCTAGGGGAGCCCTTTCAGCGCAGCTTTTCGTTCAAGTGCAAGTGAATAGTCACAGTTAAAGGGGAACTACAACTAAAAAAAAATGTGGAAACCCTAAAAAAAAAAGCCTCAATGTCCTAATAAACATTTATAATTATTTACTTGGAACATTTTTATTTTGGGGTTTCTATATTTTTGGTTTGTCGTTGTGGTTTCGCCCTTTAACTGGAGCCATGTACATTGGACCTCAAGTTTTCTATCTAATGGTTTGGGCTTCTGCTTCAGCCTAAGGCCACCCCATCTCTTTATGGCAATTGCAAAAAAGGGGCAATTTAGGGTGTTTTGTAGCTCTGTTGGTTGGGGATAAAACTCTCAATACTGTCCCAATTTTGAGTGAATAGAAATCACCTGGTCTAAGGCCATTGATGGGGTTACAGGTTCTCAAAAACACACACCTGTCACTGACTGGACCGGGCTGGTGTCAGGGATTCCTATTAATGTTCAATTTGAGATGATTTCAAGTGTTTTGCTATAAAATATTTGAAATTGCCCTTATTAGCAGTGGAAATCTGTTCCTCTGAAGATGTCCTAGTAAATCTGGAGACACTGCTGGCTCTGCAGTGCAGCAGTAAAGAGTGACTGACGTTTATCAGAGCACAAGTCACATGATTGGGGGCAGCTGGGAAAATGTCAAAATGTCCCACCCTTCCATTTGTGCCCCTGTCTACGTAGGGACAAAGTGGGAGCTAGGCTGCCTAGCTCCCACTTTGTCCCTACGTAGACAGGCAGGTTCTTGCTGACTAACTTGGGGCACAAATGGAAGGGTGGGAGCGGGTAGTGCTTGCACTGTAACCAATGGTTTATACTACTACCGTCGAAGTATTTTTGTTGGCTGATTAAGATACCACCGTTTCCACCATTTGCTGTTTTTTAAATGAATGTTTTTTAAGGACATTGTTCCTGCACTGCGGCCTTATGGGCTATTAGCAGTGGGTTTGTCTTTTGTGGGCGCTCCTGTTTTTAGCCTAATTTATTAAAAGTTAAGTTTTACTTAAAGGAGAAGGAAAGCTATGGAGGCATTTTATTGCCAATAGATTAGCTGCAATAGTGCAAGCTAGAATGCTATATTTATTCTGTAGAATATTTTACCATACCTGAGTAAAAAGCTCTAGAAACTCTCTGTTTGTTTAGGATAGGCGCTGCAGTATTAATGTGGTGTGACATCACTTCCTGCCTGAGTCTCTCCCTGCTCTGGGCTCAGATTGCAGTAGAGACGGGAGGGGGAGAGGAGCAAACTGAGCATGCTCAAGCCCAGGGCAATGAGGTTTAAGATGAAAACAGTAAGTCTGATACAGAAGCCCATGAGTACACAATAGAAGGAAAGAAATGTGCTGTTTCTTTTGACAGGGGACTCAGAGCAACATTACTTTGGGGGTTTACTGGTATATTTAGATGGACCTTTCTGATAAGGCTTACTTAGTTTAACCTTTCCTTCTCCTTTAAGGAATTTTTTCCAATCATACTACATAGGCGCCACACTGAACTAGTTTGCTTTGAAGTGAGTGTTTATGGACTAATAGTGTTTTGATTTCACTTCTTCTTTTTCTTCTTCTAAAATCCGTTTGCTCTTTTGAAAAATGGATTTCAATGCAGGAGCAGCTCTATTAACTGATGCATTTTGTAAAAAAACATGGTTTCCCGCGACAGTGTCCCTTTAAAGGACATGTAAAGCGTAGATTTCCTACCTTGTATATAAGTTGGGCACATCTCCCCCAACCATTTCGGTGTGACATAAATAATTGTTGTTCGTCAAAATTGTCACACGTCAAAATTATTCGGAAGCTCATTGACTTTACTGCATTCGGTCCAAAAAAAAATTGCACGTATAACAATTGTCGCTCGTGCCAAAATTGTCGCGCATCAAAATAATTTTGACACCCTTTGACTTCGATGCGTTTCATGAATTTTTTATTGTTTTGCAAATTTTTCTTGAGTTTCGCGAATTTCTCAGCCAAGCGAAACAGGACAGATTTGCCCATCACTAATGACTAAAGTCCTGCTTGGATTGAGCACTGTAATGGTTACTCTGAGCTCATGAGAGGGGTTAAGATTTAAAAATAGGATCAGACACCTAGAGCAGAGTTTGTATGGGAACCAGTGATGCTATCTCTTCATTGGCTGATAGACAGGAGGGTGTGTTTATTAATCTGAGCTGAGAAGAACTGAGCATGCTCATGAGCCAACAGCCAAAGGAAATTCCTGAGGGAGGGGGCTGAGTGGGCTAGAGGAGGAGAAGGATTTCTAAGTGATTAAGGGGATGCTACAGCCTTACTATTAACTTTTGAACAACCAGAGTAGCAGGTATTTAGAGATCTCAAAGAGGCTATTCAGTGATTACATTTTTGCGAGGGGGGTTTACATGTCCTTTAACTTAGGCACCGACAGACCTTGTGTAATGCATTAAAGCCAATAGGAAAAACTGCCAGTTCTGGCATGAAGAAAAAACCCTGATGGGTGAAGAGACAACAGGATGAACAAAGCACCGGCAGGATCACTTCTGTGATGGTTCTACCTGTTTGAATGATCTGATCTCAATATGTGGATAATGCTCTGGACAGAAGAGGGGAACTGGGAGCAGCACTTTGGTTTAATCACCTGGAGAAAGAAAAGAACATGAAAAGCAAAAATGCAGTTTGGAAATATTACTTGCAGTGGTGGTAAGGTTGTGAGCTTACTGGTTTCAGAAAAACCCACTTTTTAGAAAATACAGGGTTGGGAAACCGGTTATCCAGAAATCTCCATTTTATCCAAATAACACAAATTTGAAATAAATATATTTTTCCATTATTCATCTGTAGTAATAAAACCCAGAAGCCAGCATTTGGAAGGAGTTCCCGCCCGCTACCCGGAAAGGAGCGTGCGAGGTCGCCCCGAACCCGTTCCGACCCGCGGACTCATGAATAGTCATCTGACATATGGGGAAATATATTTCATAAAAGTAACAAACCAACTTGTGAAAAGTTATACAGGTATGGTATGGGATCCGTTATCCGGAAACCCATTGTCCAGAACACTCAGAATTACTGAAAGGCTGTCTCCCTGAACTCCATTTTCTCCAAATAATCCAAATTTTTAAAAATGATTTCCCTTTTCTGTGTAATAATAAAACAGTAGCTTGTGCTTGATCCCAACTAAGATATAATTAATCCTTATTGGAAGCAAAACCAGCCTATTGGGGTTATCTAGGGGGTTATTTATCAAAGTCCGAATTTATCTCCGACCAAATCCGCACAGGTTTTTTGGGATTATTTATTAATACACTTTCCTGAAAATTTTGTTTGCGGGAAAAAATCATGGTGAAAAAATCCGATTTTTCAACCGAAAACTCTGTATTTTACCGGAAAACTCTGAAAACTTTGTGGAAATATATCAAAAAATCATTGGGACTTCTCCCATTGACTTATATGAAACCTCGACAGGTCTGAGATGCCGGATTTTAAGATTCAGACTTTTCCATCCTGGGGGTTTAATAAATTCTGAAAAATTCGTGATTTTTTTTTTCATGATTTTTGCATTCGGAGTTTAGTAAATAACACCCTTAGGGGCAGATTTACTAAGGGTCGAATATCGAGGGTTAATTAACCCTCGATATTCGACCAGGAACTAAAATCGTTCGACTTCGAATATCGAAGTCGAACGATTTAGCGCAAATCCTGCGATCGAACGATCGAAGGATCATTCGTTCGATCGAACGATTAAATCCTTCGAATCGAATGATTCGAAGGATTTTAATCTAACAATCGAAGGAATATCCTTCGATCAAAAAAACGCAGGAAAGCCTATGGGGACCTTCCCCATAGGCTAACATTGAGTTCGGTAGGTTTTAGCTGCCGAACTAGGGGGTCGAAGTTTTTCTTAAAGAGACAGTACTTCGATTATCGAATGGTCGAATAGTCGAACGATTTTTAGTTCGAATCATTCGATTCGTAGTCGAAGTCGTAGTCGAAGGTCGAACTAGCCCATTCGATGGTCGAAGTAGCCCAAAAAACACTTCGAAATTCGAAGTTTTTTTAATTCGAATCCTTCACTCGAGCTTTGTAAATGTGCCCCTTAATGTTTACATGAACATAAGGTATAAAAATTACATGAAATTACAGAAAGATCCATTATCTGGAAAACCCCAGGTCCCTTGCATTCTGGGTAACAGGTCCCATACCTGTATATCAGTTATACATTATATTAATGAGTATTGTGTATTGTATGATAGAATGAGACCAGGATTAGCACAAAGAGATACTTTCCCTTTAAAAAGATTCAGCCAAGTGATTCATTCTTGTCAAGTGATTCATTCCCAAATTTCTGTAATTACCTACAATTCCCCAACCTGTGAGTACATGCCTTGGGCCCAGGCATTTGTATGCACCCCCATCAGCAGGCGCATCGACAGTTGAGCAATGGAATATGTGTAATAGTTTTTATTTGTTCATGGCCCAAAAACTTAAAGTGATAGCAGCCTGTCTGACCTATATCTGCCGAAAACACTCCAGATATCAATTGGGCAGATTTGATTTTACAGTTGGGGAATAGACTCTCCAAATAACCTGTATTGGGAGCCATGATGAACTCAGCGTTGGCCCAAGGACTGAACAATCAGATCAGCCCAAAATTGCAAAACTCAAAGTGGGCAAATTGGAGAAAGATCCACCAATTTGGTGACCTAACTAAACGAGCAGATCTTTAAAGGGGAAGGAAACCTCGTCGGCGCTAACCCCCCTCCCCCTCCCGTGTATTGCCCCCCCTCCCTCCTCCCCCCTGGCCTACCCCTCCCGCTGGGCAAATGCCCCTAACTTGTTACTTACCCTTCTGCGCAGGTCCAGTCCAGGGAGTCCTTTGACCGGCATTTTGGCGCATGCGCAGTAGGATCGTTTCGCCGGTACGGATCTACGGCGCATGCGCCAAAAGTCACGTGCATGCGCAGTAGATCGTACCGGCGAAACGATCCTACTGCGCATGCGCCGGTCAAAGGAGGAAGAAGATCGCGTGGAAGAAGATGTCGCCTGTGAACTCCCTGGACTGGACCTGCGCAGAAGGGTAAGTAACAAGTTAGGGGCATTTGCCCAGCGGGAGGGGTAGGCCAGGGGGGAGGAGGGAGGGGGGGCAATACACGGGAGGGGGGGAGGGGGGTTAGCGCCAACGAGGTTTCCTTCCCCTTTAAGGGGCAGATTTATCAAGGGTCGAGTTGAAAATTCGAAGTAGAATCATTCGAATTTTGAGCTATTTTTGTGTACTTCGACTAGGGAACAGTCCAAATTCGAATCGAATTTGAAAAAAAATTCAATATCTATCATGTACTGTCTCTTTAAAACATCGACCGTTCGCCATCTAAAACCTGACGAATAGCTGTTTTAGCCTATGGGGGACCTCCTAGAACCCATATGGAGTCAATTGGTGGACTTTGAAAAACAAAGGGTTTTTTTGAAAATATTTTGAATCAAATTCAATTGAATACAATCTTACTGCATTAAGTCGCAGGCGAATAAATTCGCAAAACGCCCACGGAAATTCACTGGTGTCAAAAAATTTTGGACGCAAGTTCAAAAAGTCACTAACATCCAAATTGACCCGAGTCAACACTATTCGGACGCCCATTGACTTAATGCCGGCGTAAATTTTTTGCTACTTTTTTGCTCCGTTTCGCTGGAAGTTCATGAATTTTCAGCGAAGTGTCTGTGAGCTTAAAGGGATACTGTCATGGGAAAAAACATTTTTTTCAAAGTAAATCAGTTAATAGTGCTGCTCCAGCAGAATTCTGCACTAAAATCCATTTCTCAAAAGAGCAAACAGATTTTTTTATATTCAATTTTGAAATCTGACATGGGGCTAGACATTTTGTCAATTTCCCAGCTGCCCCTGGTCATGTGACTTGTGCCTGCACTTTAGGAGAGAAATTCTTTCTGGCAGGCTGCTGTTTTTCCTTCTCAATGTAACTGAATGTGTCTCAGTGGGACATGGGATTTTACTATTGAGTGTTGTTCTTAGATCTACCAGGCAGCTGTTATCTTGTGTTAGGGAGCTGCTATCTGGTTACCTTCCCATTGTTCTGTTGTTTGGCTGCTGGGGGGAAAAGGGAGAGGGGTGATATCACTCCAACTTGCAGTACAGCAGTAAAGAGTGATTGAAGTTTATCAGAGCACAAGTCACATGACTTGGGGCAGCTGGGAAATTGACAAAATGTCTAGCCCCATGTCAGATTTCAAAATTGAATATAAAAAAATCTGTTTGCTCTTTTGAGAAATGGATTTCAGTGCAGAATTCTGCTGGAACAGCACTATTAACTGATTCATTTTGAAAAAAATGTTTTTTCCCATGACAGTATCCCTTTAAAGTGTTGTTATTATTGTTACTTTTTATTCCTTATCTTTCTATTCAGTCCCTCTCCCATTCATAGTCCAGTCTCTCATTCAATCTACTGCCTGGTTGCTAAGGTAAACAAGACCCTAGCAATCAAGATAGCTGATGAAATTCCAAACTGGAGAGCTGCTGAACAAAAACCTAAATAACCGAAGAACCACCAATAATAAAAAAACAAAAAATGGTGTCTATGTCATACTAAAGGGTAACTTAAAGGTGAACAACACCTTTAATATAATGTCATTATTATGAAACCAAATAACACAAACGGTGCACTCCCATAGTTTATTGTGTAAAGAACTGGAAACACACAAAATTAGAAACCTAAACATTTTATATTTTTAAAAAGAATGCCTACAAACACTCAAACAAAAAATTAAAAGTGAAAATTGACACTGCCAGAAAAGTCATCTTTTTTTAAAACAACAATAGCTAAAGCTCAGTGGCGTAACTACCGAGGAAGCAGACCCCGCAGCCGTCAATTACAGTCTGAGTGTGTGTTTGTATGTGTGTGTGTTTCTCTGTTTGTGTGTGTTTTGTGTGTGTGTTTGTTACTGTGTGTGTGAGTGATTGGTACATTTGCTGCTGTGTGTGTGTGTGATGCCAGCTGTGCCCACACTCATGCCCCTTTTCCCACTCTATTTACACAGTGCCCAGGCAATAAACTCACTCTGTTTTACCATCGGCCTCTTAAAGTTCCAGGAGCAGGTTCTTCTCTCTCCCCACTAGCCCTGGGCCAAGGTTGTAGCTCTCCGGATGTTGGTGCTGGGAGTTGTAAATCAATAACATGTGGAGGGAAGCAAGCCAGACAGGCAGGACAGATGGTCGTTCCCTGCACATTCCCCCCTCCTCCCCCTACTACCAGACTATCAGCATAGAAAGAATGTAGGGCGGTAAGGATACAAATCACATTTATTGCACTGCCTTGTGGTCCTTTAACCCCTTTCCTTGCCTTAATGTGCAAATTTGCAAATGTGCCATCTGATATATATATATATATATATATATATATTGCCTCTATGCAATTCTTCTATAGTCAGCGTCGTTTCTGGGGAAGGAGCCGCCTGAGGCGGCTCCTGCATTGCCGCCCCCCGCACCGACTTACCTGTCGGCGAGGGGAGGCAGGAACACGATTGCGGAGAGCGCAATTGCGCTCTCTCGCAATAGCGCAGCCGAATTTCCGGCTTTTTGCCGCCCCTGGAATCCTGTCTGGCGCTGCCGCCTGAGGCGAGCAGCTCAGCTCGCCTCATTGGCGGAGCGCCCCTGTCTATAGTTCTGGGGTATTTATATGTGAAATTGCCACAGTGCCATCCTTCTATGAGTTCTGAGGGTATTTATACATGGAATTGCCATTGTACCATCCTTCTATGAGTTCTGGGGGTATTATACATGAAATTCTCCCACTATTATATATGTGCCGAGGGGGCCCTGAAATTTTTTTTGCAGGGGGGCCCTGGCATCCGAAGTTACGCCACTGCTAAAGCTGACCACTTTAGGACGTAATTCTGTAGCACTGCATCAATTGGTAACACCAGGGTGGTTGGCCAAATTGCACTTTCACTGATTTTTGAAAAAATAATTGTCTTTCTTGGATGCAAATAAAAAAAAATAAGCGAGCTACCAAACAGCTTGCCTTGACTAATGCATTCCCATTAGATACAGGGTCGAACTGGGCAGACGGGACTCCCGGGAAAAACCCGGTGAGCCCAGATCTACTCCCTGGGGATGGGGGTTTGCAGTGAGGGCCTGAGGGCAATCTGTGGGTTCTGGCAAATGCCAGAGGGGCTGCTATAAGGTGCCATAGAAAGTCAGTATTTAGTGGGCTGGTGGGGGCTGATTGGGCCTTTGTGTACCTGAAATGCCAGGGCCTATTTTAATTCTCAGTCCGGACCTGCCTGAGGGGGTGGTTGCGGTTGGGGCAGGGGCAGCATCGGACTGGGCAGACGGGATGCCGGGAAAAAACCTGGTGCCCAGACCCATTCCACAGAGTGAGACCTCCTCTGCTCCTAACTGCTGCCTAGTTGCTGGCTCCGCCTCTTGCCCCACCCACTCCACCTGCCCCGCCCCCAAAACCAAGCTCACCGTTAAGTATGCACTGCCAGGGGGGCGGGGGCCCTGATGTGGCAGCCCTGGTGGGCCCTGACCCCCCAGTCTGACCCTGGGCATTGGGGTTTACAGCTGGGGCTAGAGTCCTGCACGGGTCCATTTTTTCGAACCCGGACCCACAACCTGCATTCTTACCCGCTTGGACCCGCTACCCGATCCGTAAGTACCTTATCCGCAACCCAGACCTGCTGACCATCAAGAATCAGGAAGTGCTGCCATTGTAAACCGGAAGTGACATCATCGGAAGTAGGCGTGATCAGAGTAAAAATCGCTATTGAGAAGACCCATGGTCCGACCCACAAACACTGACAACCAATGCCCCGCGCCTATACCCTCAACCCGCAGGGTCTTGCAGGTTTTTGCGGATAACCTACGGGTACCCGACCCGCTGCAGGACTCTAGCTGGATCGGCACAGGCCCAATTGTGGATGCAATATTAGGAAAGTGCTGGGGGCCTGGGAAGATGGTTGCGGCGTGGGAGGGGGGTTGCCCAAGGCCGATTGGACAGTTCCCTTGCAGTCATATCAATATTTCTCACCAATTGTCTATAAAGAGCATCTGGTTTCAGGCATGAAATTTTCTGCCGTAAAGCGTTGCTGTAAAATACTCAATGGGCTTTAATACACTGTGGCCCATTACTGACCCTTATCTGCTTATGATAAAATAAACATAATCCCTACCAGTACAGTCAGAGGTTACAAGATATATAAAGGGAGGAAAAACTATTTATCAGACGTAAAATGAGCAAAATGTACTTGCAATCAAAAACAAATATTTATTCAATGAGTCAATGCACTTTCTAACCTAAACAGTTCAGTAATAAGTGAAACATGCAGAGTAGTCTCGCTAGAGACGTGGCAACTCCCGCTTCATCTTTGGACTTGGAAAATACTCTGGTTTTGTGAAGTTTCGGGTGTCCATTGCCTTAGAATCGCCCGCAGAAAGGGACCCCCTCAGTTCCCCCAGGGGTTTATGTTGCCGGGATATGGATTGGGATAAGATTGAGCCGCCTTTACCATGGTGATCACTCCGGTTACCAAAAGGATAATTATAACAATAAATGTGAGTATGCTCAGCAGGGTGGCAGTGATGTTCAATCCTCGGGCAGTGCCCGCAAAACTCATGGCTCCACTTCTGTCTCCGATCAACTTCCTATCTCGTGACTGTAGAGAGGGAAAAACGAAGTAGAGTGTGGGCGTTAGAATGACAGGTGGAAACAAAGTATTGCGTAGTACAACAGCTTCCTGACTTAAAGGGGAAGTAAAGTCTGGAATAAGGCTAGAAATGCTGTATTTTGTATACTAAACATAAACATGAACTTACTGCACCACAAGCCTAATCAAACAAATGATTTATGCTTTCAAAGTTGGCCACAGGGGGTCACTATCTTGTAACTTTGTTATACATCTTTGCAAGACCAAGACTGTGCACATGCTCTACAGGGAAACAAACAAAGCTGCTTGAGTTCTGCATGGCTGGGAAGTAAGGCGGGGGCTCCCCCTGCTGTTCATAAGTATTGTTTCCCCCCAGAGCAGTTAGGGGCCGTCTGACAATTCCTATCCACAGCAGTAAATGAAGGGAGAATGTCACTGCCAGGTCTGGACTGAGAATTAAAATAGGCCCTGGCATTTCAGGTACACAGAGGCCCAATCAGCCCCCACCAGCCCACTAAATACTGACTTTCTATGGGACCTTATAGCAGCCCCTCTGGCATTTGCCAGAACCCACAGATTGCCAGTCCGGGCCTGGTCACTGCATACAGTCAGGTTTCTTATAAAAACGGTACACATTTTTTAATTAAAGTATATTGGAGATAGGTTTCTTTTTCATTAAAGAAAGTAAAAATGGGATTTTATTTGCCTTTACATGCCCTTTAAAGGGGTTGTTCACCGTTGAGTTAACTTTCAGTATGATGAGAGAGCCATATTCCGAGACAATTTTCAATTCAATTACATTTTTTATTATTTGTGTTTTTTGAGTTATTTAGCAGCTCTCCAGTTTGCAATTTTAGCAATCTGGTTGCTAAGGTTCAAAGCCCTAGCAACCATGCACTGATTTTAATAAGAGACTGGAATATGAATAGTAGAGGCCCAAATAGAAAGACTTGAGTCATAAAAAGTAGCAATAACAATACATTTGTAGCCTTAGGGCAGAGACACACGCTCAGATTTGGGGATATTAGTCACCCAGTGACAAATTTCCTCTTCTTCGGGGCGACTAATCCCTCCGAAATTGCCCCGAAAAGTCAGAAGAAAAAGGAAAATAATTCAAAAACTATAAAAAATAAATAATGAAGACTAGCTGAAAAGTTTCTTAGGATTGGCCATTCTATAGCATACTAAAAGTTAACTTAAAGGGGAAGCACCCCTTTAATGGACATTTGCTCAGGGCCCACTGCGAGAGGCAGACCAACCATCAGCCATTTAACCCGCAATAAGTTTTTTTTTGTTACTTATCTCTTCAGGTTTCCTCTTATTCAAGTCTCACAGTTAAATCATTACTTGGTTACTAGAGTAATTTAGACTCTAGCAACCATAGCTGCCAAAGAGCAGCTGAACAAAGAGCTAAATAATTCAAACACCAAAAATGATATAAAAATTTAAAACCAGTTGCAAATGGTCTCAGAATATCACTCTGTACATACTACTAAAAGTTAATTTAAAGCTGAACGACCCCTTTAAAGGAGAACTAAAGCTTAAAGGGATCCTGTCATCAGAAAACATGTTTTTTTTCAAAACACATCAGTTAATAGTGCTACTCCAGCAGAATTCTGCACTGAAATCCATTTCTCAAAAGAGCAAACAGATTTTTTTGATATTCAATTTTGAAATCTGACATGGGGCTAGACATTTTGTCAATTTCCCAGCTGCCCCTGGTCATGTGACTTGTGCCTGCACTTTAGGAGAGAAATGCTTTCTGGCAGGCTGCTGTTTTTCCTTCTCAATGTAACTGAATGTGTCTCAGTGGGACATGGGTTTTTACTATTGAGTGTTGTTCTTAGATCTACCAGGCAGCTGTTATCTTGTGTTAGGGAGCTGCTATCTGGTTACCTTCCCATTGTTCTTTTGTTTGGCTGCTGGGGGGGAAAGGGAGGGGGTGATATCACTCCAACTTGCAGTACAACAGTAAAGAGTGACTGAAGTTTATCAGAGCACATGACGTGGGGCAGCTGGGAAATTGACAAAATGTCTAGCCCCATGTCATATTTCAAAATTGAATATAAAAAAATCTTTTTTTTTTTTTTTTGAGAAATGGATTTCAGTGCAGAATTCTGCTGGAGCAGCACTATTAACTGATTTATTTTGAAAATTTTTTTTTTTCCCATGACAGTATCCCTTTAAATGTACTGGTAGGCTGCAGAAAAACAAGGAGTACATTTGGCCCCAGGGCTGAATGAAATGAACACTATCAGTTTTCTCTCTGTTTTTCCAGTCCCTATGTACACATATCTCCTCTCTGGCTGTGTCATGCCTCCCCTCTGTGTTTGTTGATTAACCCAGGAACTTGGCAGAGACCTGTGCTGAGAGGGGAAGGGAAAGTGAACCTCTGAAGCAGAACAAGGGGACGACGAGAATGCAAAAACCTTTCACATCCCAGTGATTTTCCTTCCAAGTCATAGAGCTTTAATTCTGATTAAAGAGGGAGGAAGCAGTTTATTCCAAATGAAGGTGATCCAGGGCTCGGAGGCAAAACTCACTTTAGAACCAGAGAGACATTTTCCCCTGGAATTTCCAATAAGTCCTTGGCCAAACTGCTGACCATTGACACGGGCCAAACGACTGGACCTGATCATGTTATAAGCAGGCTTTAAAGGAGAAGTAAAGCTTATCTAAAGAAATAGCTAGACATGTCGTAAATTATGTTTTAGGCATACCTCCCAACATTTTGGAAATAAAAAAAAAGGGACAAAAAAATTTGGCAATTTTTTTGACCACATCCATTTTTTAGGCCCCACGCCTAATTGCCATGTAAATTTTACAAAGTTTGTCAGGTTAAGAAAGTTTGAACATATTTCTGTGGGGTTTTTTTCTGCAGTTATTACAGTTTTACTAATGAAGGTGAATTTGCCTTTAAGCTGGGAGTCTAACTTTTCCCAAGGGACCACCTTATCTAAATTGTTACACTTATCTCAAAATTGTTATAAATTGTACAGCCCCATTGAAAAAAGCTAAATGCGTCTATTCCTGTGCTCCCCTGCGGCTGAACGCAGAAAAACGTAACGCAGGGGAGCGCAGCTTCAACCGCTCGTCAGTAAGAGCCCTTAGCCTCGTGCAATAAGTTCACTATATATAATATGTCATTTTGAGCTATAGTCATTTTTAGGGTTTATTTCTCCTTTCAGACATTGCTGAGAGTCATGACCGTCAGCCTAGAGAATCATATTTACCCAGAGCTTAATCCCTCGACTCCATTATTAGGGCTCTTACACATGAGCGTTTTTACCTGCGCTCCCCTTCGTTCCGTTTTTCGGCGTTCAGCCGCAGGGGAGCGCAGGAATAGACGCATTTAATTATTTCAAATGGGGCTGTACTCACACAGGCGCATGTAGGCGCCGAACGCAGGAAAAATGCAGCATGTTGTGTCTCAACCTGCGTTCGGCGCCTACACGCGCCTGTGTGAGTACAGCCCCATTTGAAATAATTAAATGCGTCTATTCCTGCGCTCCCCTGCGGCTGAACGCCGAAAAACGAAACGCAGGGGAGCGCAGGTAAAAACGCTCATGCGTAAGAGCCCTTAATCAGGCCCTGCTAACAACAACTACCTGCTTCCACTTGTTTAACACTGATTAACTCTCGCTTAGTCTTAATGAAACTACAACTTAGTGAAACTACAATTACTTTATGACATTTTCGAGCTAATGAGGGGGGCACTAAGCAAATGCCGATCCCCAGCCCTATAGTTACAAGTGACTCCCCTCACCTTGACAGAGTAGGCCAGAGCCATGAATCCCAGGCAGCAGAAGTTTAAGTAGAGGGTGTTAAAGATGGACCAGACCAGGTGGTCCCGCACGGGCGGTGCTTCTGGGCTTATGGTCAGTACAGTGGACTGTATTTGCATCCCCGGGCCCCCTCGGAACTCCATCTCTTCCCTGAGTGGCTCATAGCCCGGGCTACCATAGAGAGGTGGCGACATGTTCATCTGCCCGCTGTAACCGATGTTCTCCATTGTTCTCCGAGGCCAGGGACTGAGATGCGGCTCTTCTGCTCTAGTTCCAAGTGATTATGGTGCTGAGCTGGGGGTGGGAGAGCAGCTAAAGTGGAAAGGGTGGAGTTTGGGAGGTGAGACTGGGAACTTCAGTTTCGTTTTTAATACTTTTGAAACCACTGAAGTTGTCAGCGAACAAGTGACTGAGGTTTTAAAGATTTAAATGACCTTGGGCTACAGATTAAAAAGTATACCTTTATAGAGAAGGTTGCCCGGCATAAACTGCAGCAGTTGTGAGCCGGAAAATTAGCATCCGTTTCCCATTCGTGTCTGTTGAATAAGTAACTCGTTTCACATATGCACCGAGAGGGATGCAATCCATTTTATTCCAGCCTGGCCCGAAAGGGTTAAGGGCATCAAAGTGGGCATCGTTGCAATTCTGCATTTTTTTTTAATAAGTAACAGGTGTTCTGAAGGGGTTAAATGACTTTGGGCCACGGAATTAGAACAATATATTTGCAGACAGAGATGCCCCGCATTGCAAATACCCCATTCCAACCTGGTCCAATAGGGATCTGGGCAGGAAAAGTGTCATTAGAGTGGGAATCGTTGAAATTCTGCATTTTTGAATAAGTAACAGGTGTTCTGAAGGGGTTAAATGCAGGGGCGATCCTGGCCCCTCCGCTGCCTGAGGCAGCAGCAGTTGCTGCTGCCCCCCCTCCCCTGTAAATTCGCTCTTAAAGTACCAGGAGCAGCATTTTTGCTGCCCCTGGTACCTAGTGGGGCGCTGCCGCCTGAGGCGACAGCCTCAACTTGCCTCATTGGCGAAGCACCCCTGGTTAAATGACTTTGGGCCACGGAATTAGAACAATATATTTGCAGACAGAGTTGCCCCGCATTGCATGCACCCCGTTCCAGCCTGGTCCAATAGGGTTCTGGGCAGGAAAAAGTGTCACTAGAGTGAGCATCGAAAAACGAAGCGTTCCGAGTGCCATCCTGCCAGCGATTTAAATTCTAGCCGGTGGAGGCAGTTCGGGGAGACTAGTGGCCCCGAAGAAAAGGAGATTTGTCACCAGGTCGACTAATCTCCCCGAATCTGAGCGGGTGCCCTGAACCTAACTGCTTGGGTGTCCTCCGGGGAGCTCTCAAGCACTTTGGCTGGTTAATTTGTAACACATCTGAGAGCAGTCACTGTATATGAAAATACTAGCAAGCAGGGTAAACACACATATAATACAGCAGCGCTCCCTGCTGTCAAATAATGGAATCATTGCTAATAAAAAACTATTTAAAAAAACATCTTAGAAGTCATCAGATCTTATTTAAAGGGAATACAGTAGACCCCTCATTTTACGTTTTTCAGGGGACCAGAAAAAATGGTGTAAAATCCAGGAAAATCAGGGAAATTTATCATGCATAATATATAGGTGGGAAAACCACAATGTAAAACTTTTCAATCAGGTTGAGGTTTCACTGTATTCATTTATCACGTGACAGATGGAGACATTGAAGCAATT